>NC_142010.1:28192530-28208735 GCF_049901735.1 Notechis scutatus | reverse complement strand
TCCTCTCACTTATGACTGTATGACTGTAACCTTGTTGCTTGTATCCTTATGATTTTTATTGACTGTTTCCTAGTATGATTCGATTGCTTATTGTATCCTATGACTCTATTCTATTCTATTCTATTCTATTCTATTCTATTCTATTCTATTCTATTCTAGTCTAGTCTAGTCTAGTCTAGTCTAGTCTAGTCTAGTCTAGTCTAGTCTAGTCTAGTCTAATTAGTCTAGTCTAGTCTAGTCTAATTAGTCTAGTCTAGTCTAGTCTAGTCTTTTTTTCCCCGGACATATTCAGAAAATGATGCTGGAGGGAGATAGTACAACACTCAGGAAACTGAATTCTGCTATCCTTCTTGTTCCCAGCGACTGCTTGAAAAGTTTACCTTGAGCTTGGTGATGCTTTAGGTCAGGGCTGTCAAACTCCTGGCCCATGGGCTGGATGTGTCATGCGCTGGCCACACCCATGCCCAGTTTAGCGAAGGGGGAAAAAGTCATGATACGTCATGTGATGACAATGTGACGCCGGGAGTTTGACACCATTGTTCTAGGTGGATGACACTTGACTCTAGTGCTGTATGTGTTCTAATACCAAGGAAGCAAATCAGTAACCTTGAAACTTGCCTAATTTAAACAAGTAGGACCTGTTTGGAATTTTTTAAAATGTTTCACCTGAAATGAAATTTCCTATCATTACGTACATAGGGAGAAAATTATCAGGTGAAGGTCAGTTTCCAGTTTTTTTCCCCTTGACATTCTCTGTGTTGTCTTTCCACTTTCATGTAAGAGGTTTTTTGTATTTTAAAGTTTCTTGTTTTGCTAAATAATCAGTGGGCTGTGAGGTCTGCAGCTGTGAAAATGACAGCATGGTGGGTGGGATGACCTGATTTCTAGCCACACCTACCCAGAAACTGGTTTGGAGTGGATCTGGTGGTCCTTCTTCTTTTTCTATGGATGTAGTTGGTAGGATGGGGTCCCTTTGGCCTTTCCACCTCTGAGGCTGTGTGTACAAAGGTAAAGGTAAAGGTTCCCCTTGCACATACATGCTAGTTGTTCTTGACTCTAGGGGGCAGTGCTCATCTCCATTACAAAGCCAAAGAGCCAGCGCTGTCTGAAGACGTATCTGTGGTCATGTGGCCAGCATGACTAAATGCCAAAGATGCACAGAATGCCATTACCTTCCCACCAAAGTGGTCTCTATTTCTCTACTTGCATTTTTTACATGCTTTCAAACTGCTGAGTGTAAAGCCTCCCCCAAATATTGCCAAGTGTTTGGTAGGTGTGATTGAATGTCCCTGTGTTACTGGTGCATCTGTATAAATAGTTGGAGGATAACGTTTTTTATCTGGAGGAGGAATATAGAGGGGTACATATGGATAGACACATCTTGGTCTATAAGTATTAAGTTGAGGTTTGAGTAAAAGAGGAGCTGAAGGAATAGGTAGGACTTCCTGATAGTGACAGGTAGAAGTGAGCCATACATGCAGGGGTGGGATTCTACCATTTCGCACCTATTCGCTAGAACCGGTTGTTAACATTCTAAGCAGTTCAGAGAACTGTTTGTTAGAAGAAATTACTGGCCTAAACCTGTAAGGAAGGCAGGAAGGAAACATTCTGGTGTTGCTTACATAAACTGCCTCTCCATTTGTTATATTCTGAGCATGGGCGCAAGGAACGGAGACGAGTCAGAGAACTAGTGAACTTCAACTCTTTATTAAGGATTAGGAACAGAGCCAAAACCCTGGGCAGCAGCAGTTCTTTTATAGAGCTGGCTGCTGACCCGTAAACCAATGAATTGTGTCCAAACGTTTAAATTGTGCCCAATGAGAGATGTTCAACTAATAGCCAATCAGGCTGCTCCGTAAGGACCAATCCCTGCTCGCTATCCATGGGCCAATCAAAGGTGCTGGATTACGAGCCTGCTTTCTCATGAGGTTGACAAGTTTTTATTAAATAGTTTTTATTAGTTCATAACACCCCTCCCCCCTAGGTTCCGTTTGAGGGGTGCGGTAACATACTCACGTAGATATGCAGGTGGTTTTATCTGTCTGTTTGATTTTCGCTGTTCCACCGGTTTTTTTCTGCAGTCCGATTCCGGTGGAACACTTTCAAGATTTTCTGGTACGGCTAGTTCCGTTTCTGTGCGGGAGGACTCGGCGCGGCTATCGTTGTTGTTATCCCAATCTCCTAGGCTTACTTCCGGGTCCCGTGGGCTTGCCTCCCTCGTGCTATTTCCCCGCGGTGATGCCACCCCGCTCCCTGATTCTTCTTCAGGTTGCGCATTTCTTTGGTTAGGTTGCTGGGTCCCCATGATTACGTCGTCATCTATTTCATTTTTGGCCTCCTCAATATCCCCTCCCCCCTTAGTTTGCGAATTAGGGGAGTCACGGGAGGTGGGTGCCAATCTGGATCGAAGCTGATCTATATGGCGTTTCCATGCTCTCCCGTCATTAGTCTGTAGGCGGTAGGATCTGGGGCCGGTGGGTTGGGTAATAGTTGCAGGGACAGATAATGGGTAGCCAGAAAAGTTTTTAGCAAACACCAAGTCACCTACCTTGAATTCGCGGCACTTCCCGCTAGATCCGAAAGGTTTTTCTGGTGAATAAGAAGGATGGAGACGGTCGAGGTGGGAGCAAAGTCTCCGCCCCATTAGCAGTTCAGCAGGCGTCTTATTCGTGATGCTGTGTGGGGTGATGTGTTGAAGCAGGAGTATTCGGTTGAGCTTGTCATCGATGTCCCCATAGTCCATTTTATGTAGGGTTTTTTTGACGAATTGTACCATTCGCTCCGCCCTTCCGTTAGCCGCAGGGTGCGCTGGCGAGGTTAGCGCATGGCGGATGCCCCGGTCCGCTAGGTACTGTTCAAAAGCTAGGGCAGTGAACTGGGGCCCGTTATCAGAAACTAAAACGTCTGGTAACCCATGCGTTGCGAATAATTTATTCAGTTTATTAATGACTGACTCTGTTGTGGTTGTCTTCATCTTCTGGATTTCTAGCCAGTTTGAATAGGCGTCAACTGTTAATAAAAACGTGTGTCCTTTGGTGGGTCCCGCAAAATCAACGTGGATTCGGGACCACGGACCCCGAGGGGTTTCCCACTCGGTTGGTGTCGCTTTAGGTGGGGCGTTGCTAACGCCTTGGCACTTCTGGCACGTGGTTACCCAGGCTGCGATCTGCTTATCGATGCCCGGCCACCACGCGTAGCTTCGTGCGAGCGCCTTCATGTGCACGATGCCCGGATGTCCCTCATGTAATACTTTTAGAACCGTCTGTTGTAGCCTCTCTGGGACGACGACTCTATCCCCCCCAGAGAACGCAGCCTCTCTGGGAGAAAAGTTCTGTCTGCCGATTCTTGAATGGCGCGAAATCGTCGTGGAGTTGGTCGGCTGGCCATCCTCGTTCGACCCAGCTGAGAACTCGTGCCACGACAGGATCCCGTTTTGTCTCGATGGCGATGTCTCTCGCTGTTAGTGGCGGCGAGTGCAGCGTTTCGATTTGGAGCGTCGTGAGGGTTGGAGCTGGGTCGTTGACGGTTTCTGGAAGTGGGGAACGGCTTAAAGCGTCAGCGTGGGGAATGGCTTTCCCCGGGCGATGTTGCAACAGATAATTGTAGGCAGCTAGGAACTCAGACCAACGAGTCATTCTTGGCGATAATATATAGGGGGTTGGCTTGTCTCCCGCTATAATACCAAGCAATGGTTTGTGATCCGTGATTATCGTAAATGCTCGTCCATACACGTATTCGTGAAAGCACTTCACAGCAGATACAACAGCAAGGGCCTCTTTATCGAGTTGGCTATAGTTCCTTTCAGCCCTTGATAATGTTCGTGAGAAAAACGCAATAGGTGCTTCATTTCCGTTTGGTAGTACATGGCTTAAGATTGCTCCCACTCCAAACGGTGAAGCGTCGCAAGTAATAGTTAAGGGTAAAGTCTTGTTGTACTGCATCAAAACAGCATCGGAGGTTAGTAAGTCTTTCACTTGTTGGAAGGCGTGTTCCTCTCGATGTCCCCAGACCCAGGTTGCTCTTTTATCGAGAAGTCTGTGTAGGGGCTCCGCTACGGTCGTCTTCTGGGGCAAGAAAATGTTGTAGAAGTTAATGAGCCCCAGGAAGGCTTGGAGGTCTGTTCTATTTTTAGGCGTTGGGGCGTTTTTAATCGCTTTTAGCTGTTATCAGTGGGATGGATTCCTTGACTATTGAGAAGGTATCCCAGGAACTCCACCCTCTCAGTACACAGTTGACATTTATTTTTTTTAACCTTCAGGCCGGCGTCTTTAAATTTCCTTAGAACCATTCTGAGACGCTTTTCTAAGATGTCTCTATTAGGGGCGGCGATTAAAACATCATCAAAATATGGCACGACCCCTTTTATGCCTTGTAAAAGTCTCTCCATTAAACTTTGAAAAATTCCCGGAGCTACGCTCACTCCGAATTGAAGTCTATTGCACTTAAAGGTGCCTCTATGCGTAATGATAGTTTGTGCTTCCGCAGTTTCCGCATCTACGGGCAACTGTTGGTACACTTGTGCTAAATCCAATTTAGCGAATATCTTCCCACCACCCAGGGAGTGGAGAAGGTGTTGAACCACCGGAACCGGGTAAGCACTCTGCTGGAGTGCTTGGTTCAAAGTGGCCCGATAATCCCCACATATTCTTAACGATCCATCTGGTTTAATGGGTGTTACAATTGGGGTTTCCCAACGGGCGTGGTCGGTTGGTTCTAAAACGCCCTGGGCTATTAATTTATCGAGCTGCTCGTTGATCTTTGGTTTTAGTGCAAAAGGCACCCGATGAGGCTTAAGGCGGATGGGAGCTACTTCAGGATTGAGGTTAAACAATATTGGGGTCCCCTTGTACTTGCCTAGCTCTTCTGAAAAAATGTCCTGGAATTCTTGGACGAGAGACTCCTCCCAGTCGTTGCTCTCGGCTCGGTGGACGCCGGCTACCTCGATCCCGAGCGGGGCGAACCATTGTAGGCCTAATAAACTAGGCCGGTCATGGTTGACGACGGTCAGCGGTAGTGACGCGATATGATTTTTGAAGGAGACTTGGACTTGGCTGGAACCGACGACCGGGATTCTGTTGCCCTGGTAATCCTTGAGTATGATCCTTTGGGGGCTGAGGTCCTGACGACGGATGGCCGGGATTAGTTGTTTGAAGGTCTTCCAGGAAACCATCGAGAGAGCGACCCGAGTCGACTTCCATCACGCAAGGTTGGTTCTCGATGGCGACCTTCACTCGGATCTTTCTTGCATCTAATGATGTAGCGTGGCCGATGGTAATGGTTTGGTGTGCCTCTTCTCATCTCGTTGAAGTGGCAGGTGTTTTATTTCTGTAGGAGTGGTTGTTCAATTGGTGGTTCTGGTGGTTTCGATTCGCAGGAGTGAATTCTGAAGACTGGCTGCAGTTATTCTCCCTGCGCTTTGGGCTGGACCCTCGCTTGCTTCTGCAGACCTTTGCAATGTGGCCTCTTTTTCCACAGAAACGGCAGAGTGCGTCAAGGAATTTGCAATCGGATCGTGAGTGGTTTGCCCCACAACCCGCGCACTGTTGCGGGAATCGTTGGTTTTGTTGGTCTCGTTCGGACCGGAGTTGGTTGACCTCTTCCTCATCACTTTCTGATGGGGATTCCAGGTCTTCATGGTGCGCCGTTGTTGATTGCCTCTCGGGGCGAGGCGAGGTATCATTCGCGAGTTGACGGAGTGGTGCATTGGTGCGGCGCATTCGAGCGGCCGACTTCCTGGTTGCTTCTGCTGCAGTAGCGTCTGCGATGGCATCGGCAAGATCGATGTCCCCTTTGGCCATGATCTTGCTCTGCACTGTCTGGTCATCTAATCCCAGAACTATGCAGTCTCGCAAAGCTTCTTCGAGGTTGGAAAACCCACAGAGGCCACCCAAGTTCCAGAGGTCAGCGATGAAGTCTGCAAGACTTTCGCTTTTCCGTTGGTCCCTCTGGTAAAATTTGTGCCTACGGACAAGTGTTGGCACTGCGGGTGCATAGTGGGCCCATAGGAGGGGCGCAAGGGTGTCCCAATCCATCGATTTCACCTCAGCCGGTTTTGCAAATGATTTCGCCATCTTAAATACGGCAGGCCCACAATGGGTCAGGAATATTGCTCGCTTCTTGCCGGTTGTAGCGTCCTTTAAGTTATTGGACTCCAGAAACATCTGGAACCGATCCATATATGAGTCCCAGTCTTCGTTTGCCGGGTCAAATGGAGCGGGTGGTATAGCACCACTGGCCATATTGCCGTCGTTGGTGCGCGTTCAGCCACGTGCTCTGTTTGGCGCCCTGTAGCGTTCAGTCAGCTCTATCGTCTCCGCATCCCATCCTCGTCGCCAGTGTTATATTCTGAGCATGGGCGCAAGGAACAGAGACGAGTCAGAGAACTAGTGAACTTCAACTCTTTATTAAGGATTAGGAACAGAACAATAGAACAAGCACAAGACTTCCTAGAACAGTTAACAACCACGGAGGATCAACACACTAAGGAGGAAACCCAAGGGAACATGCAGGAAGATCGGAACCGCCATAGGAACAAGGAAGAAAGACCCGTCCAAACTCAAGGAAAAGACAACTTACAACAAGAAAGAGTAGAAACATCCCCATACCTCCTACAAGAAGAGAGCCGTATAATTACGAGACAAAAAGCGAGGCAGACTTAAGTAAATGGAGGAAGGAAGTAAAATCCTTTCCATCAACATAAACGGCCTAAATTCAAGAGCTAAAAGGAAGAGGATTCTAAATAAACTAATAAAACAAAACGTTGATATAGTTTGCATACAAGAAACACACATTAGGAAAAGTGAGGAGAAATTTCTAGATTGTCCGAAACTGGGAAAATTATTCACAGCACCAGCAGATGAGCACAAAAAGAAAGGTATTGCAATATATGTGAGAGATGATTTAAAAGCGGAGTTAATCTGGGCGGATCCTGAAGGAAGAACCCTGGTGGTACAAACTTCGATTAATGGCATTACATTTTTACTGGTAGTAATCTATGCCCCAAATGATGATCAAGGTAAATTTTTCAAACATCTTCACCAAAAATAATAGATTTCGGAAATGGCAATATTTTTCTGATTGGCGATTTTAACTCTATTGCTGACTACCGGAAGGATCATAGTAACATGAGTAAGAATAAAAAAGGAAAAAGAGAATTTTCGAAGCCATGTAAGGATATGATGTACGAACTGAATCTGGTAGATATTTGGAGAAAACTAAACCCAAAAAAAGAACAGTTTACCTTTTACTCTAACCCACACAAAATTTGGACAAGAATAGATATGGCTTGGATAAATGGTGAATTAATTAATGAAATCAAAGATAGCGAAATCTTACCAAATGACTGGGCTGATCACAACCCAATTCAAATAACCTGGAGAGGTAGAAGAAAACCAAAAAGAAGATGGACTCTTAACACTCACTTAATAAAAGAAGAAGAATACACTAATAAATTGAAAGAAGAACTGAACTTCTTCTTAAAAGAAAATAATAATGAACTAACTTCGAAACAAAACATATGGGACACAATGAAGGCATTTATAAGAGGAACAACTATCTCTTACAATGCTATGAGAAATAAAAGAAAGTATGCCCAACAAAGTAACTTACAACAAGAAATTAAGGATTTAGAAACCCAACTACAAAAAGAACCCCAAAAATCAAAGAATACAGAATCAGTTAATAACAACTAAACACAATCTAAATTTATTGGAACAAGAAAAATTGGAGAGTAGTCTGAAAATGACTAAACAAATTTATTTTGAGCACGCAAATAAGCCAGGGAGATGGTTAGCCCACAAACTTAAGAAAATGAAAGAAAAAAGATTGATACACCAATTAATGGACGAGAGGGGCAATTTGCAAGAGGAGATAGAGAAGAAAAAGAGATCACTTTTAAATACTTCAGGAAATTATACAAAAAGGAAGACGTTTGTGAGGACAAAATAATGAAATATCTAGAGGAAGCAAACGAAAAGCAATTGGAGAGGAAGAGATAGAATTATTAAACAAAAATATAACATGGTCCGAACTGAAGTCAGCAATAGAGAAGCAAAGTAACAATAAAGCGCCAGGACCGGACGGGATACCTGTAGAACTTTACAAAACAATCATAGAACAAATTGGACCACTGATGCTGGAAGTATTCAATGAGGTACTCCTAGCAGCCAAGATGCCGGACTCGTGGAGGGGAGCCTTAATTTCGCTGATCCCGAAGGAGGACCTAGACCATAGACTTATTAATAATTATAGACCAATCTCGCTCCTGAATGCAGATTACAAACTATTCTCTTCTATAATAGCTAATAGACTAAAACAGGTTCTAAACACACATATCCATGAAGATCAAAATGGATTTCTCCCATTTCGACAAATTAAGAATAATCTAAGAACAGTGATAGACATTTCAGAATACTATGAAGCCCATCCGGAAAAACAATTTGCTTTTATGTTTTTGGACGCTGAAAAAGCATTCGACAATTTAAATTGGCATTTTTAATTAAAAAATATACAATATGAACCTTGGCACTAGATTCGAAAACGTCGTCACTACAATTTACCATACTCAACAGGCAAATATTCTAATAAATGGGGAACAAACTGACCCGATAAAAATAGAAAAAGGGGTTAGACAGGGTTGCCCTCTCTCTCCTCTGCTTTTCATATTCGCCCTAGAATCTCTTTTGACGTATATTAGGCAAAATTCGAGAATTAGAGGACTGAGGATTAAATCAGAAGAGTACAAAGTACAAGCCTTCGCTGATGATTTGGTTTTTTTTCTGGAGGAGCCTATAGAAAAAGGACATAACTTATTAGAAGAACTAGAACGATTTGGAGAAGTCGCAGGATTTAAAATTAATAGGGGTAAAACGAAATTAATGTCTAAAAATTTAACAGGAGACCAGAATAAAGAACTAGAGACAATAATGGGAATACAGGTGACAAAAAAATTAAATACTTAGGAATTTGGCTTACTCCACAAAGCAAATCATTAAAAGAAAACAACTATGACAAACTTCTCCAACAATCCAAGAAAGATTTAGATTCCTGGAGTACATTACAACTTTCCTTATTGGGCAGGATTGCTCTGATTAAGATGAATATTCTGCCAAAATTTCTATATCTATTCCAGACAATTCCAATCAAATTAAATAAAAATTTTTTTATGGAATTAAACAAGATAACACTGAAATTTATTTGGCAGGGGAAAAAGCTAGGATTAATGTAAAAGCCCTACAAGATTTGAAAAGCAGAGGAGGGTTAGGCCTGCCAAACTGGGAAGTATATTACAAGGCAGCCACCCTACTATGGATAAAGGAATGGGTGAATTTAACTAACAAAAGAACACTAATATTAGAAGGCCACGATATGCAGAAAGGATGGCATGCCTTTCTGTGGGAAACTGGGAAACCCAGGCAATCATATTTCCATAGGCATCTTATCAGGGACTCTCTATTAACCAATTGGAAAAAAGTACGTAAAAAACTTTATCTAAAAATACCGATTTGGCTATCTCCAATGGAAGCGATAGTACACCCTAATAATTTGGATATAACTAAAATGATTAAGTACGAAAATTTATTAGACCCACAAGGAAAATTGAAAACCCGACAAGAATTACAAGAGCGAGGATTTAAAATTGATCAGTGGGTGTACCTTCAAATTCATAGTAGATATAAACAAGATATTAAGGAATTTGGAATCTACAATAAATTACAGACTTTAGACAAAATTCTATTAGGACCGAGCAAAAAAAAATATATCTAAATTTTACAAACATTTATTAGAAACTGAATTAGAACAAGAAATTGTCAAAGGAAATATGATTGCGTGGAGCAGAAACGTGGGACGGAGCATTACGCTAGCAGAATGGGAAAGGATCTGGAACAGGAACATTAAGATTACGAAATCAGCAGCTTATAAAGAAAACGCATATAAAATGTTTTATAGATGGCACCTGCCCCCTTCGAGATTGGCGAAGATGCACCCCAACACGAGCCCCAATTGTTGGAAATGTCAAAGCATAGAAGGTACCTTCTTCCATTTGTGGTGGTCGTGCAAGGAAACCCAGAAGTACTGGCAAAAATTAGGCGCTGGCTAGAGGAAATAACCAAGGAACAAATAGAGTACAAACCAGAGTCCTTCCTTCTAGGAATTTTCGATAAACAAATACCCAAAAAATCAAAGTATATTGTAATTCATATCTTAACCGCAGCCAGACTGGCATTTGCCCAGTGCTGGAAATTATCTTCCATTCCCTCTGAACATATGGTTATTCAGAAAATTTTACAATGCGCCGAAATGGACAAACTAACCCAAGCACTAAAAATAAAGAATCCTCATCATATTACAACAATTGGAATCCTTTGTATAATTGGCTAAACCAAAGATAGATCATCTCTAGGAAAATTATGGCCGAGGGCCTCCGAAGCAGAGATAAAGAAAAGCACCGCCGATGATACTTTTGAAGAAGAGAGGATCTTACAGACAGTCACAAAATATGGTTTTATTTTAACTGTTTTCCCTACTCTATCCTTCCTCCCTTACTCTTCCCTTTCCCCTCTCTTAGGCTTTTCCTCTCTCTCCCTCTTGGTCTATGCCAAGGCCTATTTTTCTTTTTGTTGTACATAATTTGTAGTTGTGTTGTTCTTTTAAAGGTAAAACTAATAAAGTATTTTTCCAAAGAAAATTTAAACCAAAAAAAAAAAAGGATTAGGAACAGAGCCAAAACCCTGGGCAGCAGCAGTTCTTTTATAGAGCTGGCTGCTGACCCGTTAACCAATGAATTGTGTCCAAACGTTTAAATTGTGCCCAATGAGAGATGTTCAACTAATAGCCAATCAGGCTGCTCCGTAAGGACCAATCCCTGCTCGCTATCCATGGGCCAATCAAAGGGGCAGGATTACGAGCCTGCTTTCTCGTGAGGTTGACAAGTTTTTATTAAATAGTTTTTATTAGTTCATAACACCATTAACCCTTATTACATTCTTGGCAGGACTAGACTTCCTGTCTCAGGAAAATCTCTGGAGTTTTTCCCCCTCCTTTGCTGGTACTTTGCTTGTGTGGAGTGATGATTCAAAGTTACAATGGCACTAAAAAAAAGTGACCGGTTCTAGCGAATAGGTGCAAACCTGTAGAATCCCACCCCTGTCGACCATCCTCCAGAGTCCATTCAGGCTCATGCCAACTGCTTCAGTGACTCCATCCGGCCACCTCATTCTCTGTCGTCCCCTTCTTCTTTTGCCCTCAATTTTTCCCAGCATTAGGCTCTTCTCCAGTGAGTCCTTCCTTCTCATTAGGTAGCCAAAGTATTTGAGTTTCATCTTTAGGATCTGGCCTTCTAAAGGGCAGTCAGGATTGATCTCCTCTAGGACTGACCGGTTTGATCGCCTTGCAGTCCAAGGGACTTGCAGGAGTCTTCTCCAGCACCAGAGTTCAAAGGCCTCAATTCTTTGGCGCTCAGCCTTTATTATAGTCCAGTTTTCACAGTCATACATTGCAACTGGGAAAACCATAGCCTTGACTAAACACACTTTTATTGGCAGGGTGATGTCTCTGCTTTTGAATACTGTGGACATAATATATTTAGATTTCAGCAAGGCATTTGATAAAGTAGACCACAACCTACTTCTTAGTAAGCTAGAAAAAACTTAGTAAGCTAGAAAAAACTAGCACCACCACTAGATGGATTCGCAACTGGCTGGCAAACCATACTCAATGAGTAGTTCTTAATGGGTCTAAGTCTACATGGAGGGAAGTAAGCAGTGGGGTGCCACAAGGTTCCGTCTTAGGCCCAGTACTCTTCAATATCTTCATTAACGACTTAGATGAGGGAGTAGAAGGGGAACTTACCAAATTTGCGGATGATACTAAGCTGGCAGGAATAGGTAACACCCAAGAAGATAGGCTCAAGATCCAGATGGATCTTGACAGACTAGAACACTGGGCCATATCTAACAAAATGAAAATCAATGTAGAGAAAAGTAAAGTCCTACACTTAGGCAAGAAAAACCAAAAGTACACATATAGACTGGGTGAAACTAGGCTCAATAGCAGTAACTGTGAGAGGGATCTTGGAGTCCTAGTGGACAACCAGCTAAATATTAGCCAGCAGTGTGCTGCCACCACCAAAAAAACTAATGCAATCCTAAGTTGTATTAACATACAATCAAGATCAAGTGAAGTACGAATACCACTCTATAAAGTCTTAGTAAGACCACACCTAGAGTACTGCATCCAGTTTGGTTCACCACATTATAAAAAAGATGTTGAGACTCTAGAAATATTACAGAGAAGAGCAACCAGCATGATTGGGGGACTGGAGGCTAAAACATACAACGAACGGTTGCAGGAACTGGGCTTGGCTAGTCTAGTAAAGAGAAGGACCAGGGGAGACAGGATAGCAGTCTTCAAATATTTGAGGGGCTGCCACAGGGAGGAGGGGGTCAAGCTATTTTCTAAAGCTCCTATAGGCCAGACAAGGAATAATGGATGGAAACTGAACAAGGAGAGATTTAACCTGGAAACAAGGAGAAACTTTCTGACAGTGAGAACAATCAACCAATGGAACAGAAGTTGCCCTCGGAAGTTGTGGGAGCATCATCACTTGAGACTTTCAAGAAGAAATTGGACTGCCATTTGTCAGAAATGGTGTAGGGTCTCCTGCTTGGGCAGGGGGGTTGGTGTAGATGACCTACAAGGTCCCTTCCAACTCTGATTATCTGTAAATCTGAATAGGCTGTCTAGATTTGCCATGGCTGGTTCAGCTTTCCTCCCCAGGAGCAAGCATCTTTTAATTTCTTGGCTGCAGTCCCCATCTGCAGTGATCTTGGAACCCAGGAAAATAAAATCTGTCACTACCTCTATTTCTTCCCCACCTATTTGCCAAGAATTGAGAGGAAATACGCATGTGTAAAGCTTATAACAATTCTGGGTAGTTAGAAAGCTGATAAAAGTAACAAAGAGTTAGGTATCTTGCAGAGCTCAGCTAGAAGTTAGAAATAGGAGCAAATAGAATGCGTATTAGATAACTCCTGAAGCATTCATTAGCCAAGGCTTAGGAATAGGGATGGCTAGAGACTGATAAAACAAATTGTAGAATTATTACTAAAATGTTTATTAGTTGATATCTTTTATTATCCTGCCTTGTCTTATCTTCTCTTTTGGTGAAAATGTATAAAAGTTTCTTAATCCTTTGTTCTTGGTTTTGGCATTTTTGCCCGGAGCCCTTTTCCTTGGAGTATTCCAATAAAAAGCAATCAGAAAACCTGCACCTCATGTCTGATGTCCATCATTGGCCTCGGCACCAGGCTCAGACCCAAATTGGGGACACCAGTTCTGTTGTGTTTGTGGTGCTTCTTGTCAGGACATGCCCAGAAAGTGATGCTGGAAGCAGATATTCCATACCTTCTTGTGTAATTTCTGGTGTCCTTCAATATTTTATGTTGTCTGCAGAGACTGCTGGAGAAGATCAAGCAGAGGTTTGAAGTTTGGTGCTCTTCTGTGTTGGTGCCACTTAGCTCTATTGTTGCCTTCTAATGCTGAGGAAGCAATTGGTACCCTTGAACCCTGCCTAATTTTAAAAGTAGGGTCTGTTTGGGATTTTCTTGTCTATGAGATCCTCATATATTAATATGAGCATGTGAATGAGTGATCTAGGTACAAGTATGTAACACCACAGTATATTTTTATTTCCTCATCCAGAGTAATAAAATAGCAATATCTAGGGTTATACATGCTCTTTTTTTTGCTACTCTACAATTTTTGCATTTCCTTGTCTCTATTCCAAGCAGGACTTGTCTGTGAATGGCTGGTCAAGATGTCCAGAGAAAGAGAAACTGGATTCTCTCCCCAAGGAGGAGATTGAAGGGATCATGTCTACAGGCAACCATATAATTTCCCGTGTAGTCTGCACCATAGCACAAGCCTTGAAATCTGACTGTTCATCCAAATCCAAGCCTGGGGCTGAAGGGGAGTGGGAATTTCTTGAGTACTAGGAACCATGGCAGGTATTCTGCATATCAACCACACATTTCTGATCAAGTGATTTCTAATTGTGAATTGGATCAATTTGCAAATTCCATTTTAAAAAAGATATGGAAAGATCTGCTGAATCAGAGCAGCATCCATCTGAGATTCACACTGACTACAAAGATGCAGCTGATATCTCCACAAGCAGAAGGCAAACATATTGTCAGGATTCCAGAAGTTAGTCCAATTAAATCATGAGCCTCCAGCCCACTCCCAAAACTAAAAAAGGTTTATTTGAAGGTAACATTTTGCATTTGGCATTTACATGGGTGTAGCCAATTCTGAGATATGTAATTCACTGTCACCCTTGATTCTGCTCCCTACCCCCACCCCTCTGAGTGTATCATCCAACGAAAAATGTCCATAGCCAAGAATCATCAATCATGCTCTCCAGTTAGATTTTTGCATGGCAGAAGCTTCAATCATCCAATCAGACTTTGAAGAAAATATGAATTGAATGTACTTTCAATTCCACACTGCTGCCTGTTCTTTGAAACTCTCCCCCTCTTCTTTCTGCTGTCAACTATAAAACATGTATACAAAATGTTTTATGAGTTGACACATATATTGCTTTTCCCAACACAAATGCAAAAATGAATCAAGCAAACGTAAATTCATTTACACTATAAACTCACTCGCCAAAACCAACACCAACCATAAGAACCTCCGTTGTCGCCCTGACCTAACCATACAGCAATGTGCCCGCTCCCGTGTACTCCGCGATTGAACTCAAAAACCGTCTAGACAATGGAGAGAAGGACCTGTACATTGACTACCATGCTGACTGTATCAAAAGTAAGCCACGCAACCCAATACTCAGCTTTTACCCTCAACCACAACCCTACCTCAACCGATCCACCATCACCCAAGACTAGGCACGCACGCCCCCAACTACCTCAATTCCAACTACTGCCGGCCTTAAATGCAAACTACTCAATGCAAGAAGCCTCATGAATAAAATACTTGAATTTCTCATCCTACTAAATATGGCTAACTTCGACATTATATTTGTCTGTGAAACATGGCTCAATGCATCTCTCCCCGACTCCATTACCACAGTAAGAGACTATCATGTTTACCGATCAAATCGTGAAAATCGTCGAGGAGGTGGTGTTGCTATCTTCTATAAAAAATCCTTACATCTAAAAATATCCAAGTTACCCAGGAGCTTGCTCTTCCTGAGACCATCATCTGTGAACTATCCTTAAATATCACAATTCGATTCTTACTATGTTACAGAGCACCTGATTATGACATCGAACATGTAAACAAGCTAAATACATTACTAACATGGGCTGGATCCTGCCCATACCCTTTTATCTTTCTTGGTGATTTCAATCTACCTCATATTGACTGGACCCTAAATGATTGCACAACTGAAATCGTACACACAACCTTCTACAATGCTATTACAAATCTGGGACTGGAACAACTAGTAACCAACAACACTAGACTAAACAACTGCCTCGATCTCATCTTCTGCAATAGCTTGAATTTAATTTACGGAATACAAACTAAAGAACCCTTTTCCAGTAGTGACCACAATATGATTGACTTTTGTCTCAACATACGTCCACACAAAAATCACCACAATGATGTAATCCCCAATTGCAAGTTCAAAAAAGGCAACTATGATCTTATAGACAACGATCTCTCATCCCTTGATTGGCAATCTCTATTCACTGGATGCAATACTGTTGAAGACCATTACAACATATTTTTACTTGAAGTCAAAAGAGTCATCAAACTATATGTACCAACAACAACTCCCAAAACAAAACAAAAAAGCAGATTACCCATAACAATAAGGAAACTTCAATCCAAAAAGAGATCACTCTGGCGGAAAAACAAATCTGGTCACGTTGCCAATTTCAAAAACCGATACAAAAATTTATGCCACCAGATAAAGACCGAATGCACCAATTATCACATTAAACAAGAGGAAAACCTTCTAAGCACCAATTCCACCCGTGCTTTTTACAATTTTGTAAACAACAAACTAAAAGACTCAAGGTCCATCCCTCCCTTGATAGGACCTGATGGTAAAGACTACAACGACGACACCATTCAAGCCAACATCTTTAACACATTCTTCGGCTCAGTATTTGTAAACAGCAATGGATCATGCCCAGTATTTCCTAGCCGTACCACAGATAACAACAATGATCTAAAACATA
>NC_142010.1:28104615-28192430 GCF_049901735.1 Notechis scutatus | reverse complement strand
CCAGCCAGTGGATGTTGCTATATTACATGCAATCAATTAAACAAGGATTGTACATAGAACAATATTGGACCTCTGAAAAGTATAAGCATGCATATGTACTCAGTACTTGGTTTGGGCCTCTTTTGCAGCAATTACTGCCTCAATGCAGCGTGGCATAGAAACTATCAGCCTGTGGCACTGCTGAGGTGTTATGGAAGACCAGGATGCTTCAATAGCAGCCTTCAGCTCTTCTGCATTGTTTGGTCTCATGTCTCTCATCTTTCTCTTGGCAATGCCCCATAGATTCTCTATGGGGTTCAGGTCAGGCGAGTTTGCTGGCCAATCAAGCACAGTAATCCCATGGTCATTGAACCAGGTTTTTGTGCTTTTAGCAGTGTGGGCAGGTGCCAAGTCCTGCTGGAAAATGAAGTCAGCATCCCCATAAAGCTCGTCTGCAGAAGGAAGTATGAAGTGCTCCAAAATCTCCTGCTGCATTGATGGCTGCGTTGACCCTGGACTTAAGCACAGTGGACCAACACCAGCAGATGACATGGCTCCCCAAATCAACGCAGACTGTGGAAACTTCACACTGGACTTCAAGCATCTTGCAGTGTGTGCCTCTCCATTCTTCCTCCAGACTCTGGGTCCTTGGTTTCCAAATGAGATGCAAAAGTTGCTCTCATCAGAAAAGAAAACTTTGGACCACTGAGCAACAGACCAGTTCTTTTTTTTCTTAGCTTCTGATGTTGTTTGTTGTTCAGGAGTGGCTTGACAAGAGGAATATGACATTTGAAGCCCATGTCCAGGATCTGTCTGTGTGTGGTGGCTCTTGATGCACTGACTCCAGCCTCAGTCTACTCCTTGTAAAAGTCCCCAACACTTTTGAATGGCCTTTTCCTGACAATCCTTTCCAGGCTGCGGTCATCCCTGCTGCTTGTGCACCTTTTTCTTCCGCACTTTTCCCTTCCACATAACTTTCTATTAATGTGTTTTGATACAGCACTTTGGGAACATCCAACTTATTTTGTAATTACCTTTTGAGGCTTTCCTTCCTTATGGAGGGTGTCAATGATGGTTTTCTGCACAACTGTCAGGTCAGCAGTCTTTCCCATGATTGTGCTTCCTACTAAACCAGACTGAGAGACTATTTAAAGGCTCAGGAAACCTCTGTGTGTGTTATGTCTTAATTAGCTGATTAGAGTGGGACACTTTGAGCCAAGAATATTGAACCTTTTCACAATATTCTAATTTTCTGAGATTGCTGATTTGGGGTGTTCATGAGCTGTAAGCCATAATCTGTAAGCCAATTATAAGCTGTAAGCCAATTATGACAAAATACGGCTTGAACTATCTTGCTTTGCATGTAATGAGTCTATCTCATATATTAGGTTCACCTTTTAAGTTGCATTACTGAATTAAATGAACTTTTTGCACGATATTCTAATTTTTCGAGTTTCACCTGTAGTTGGACAGTGTTGAAGGAATTATTTGTTTTGGCGTTTGAGAAAAAACTGATTAGGTCTATTGTTCACCAGCCCCATTTCTTTTGCCAGATGGAGAAGCATACACACAAACCTGTGGGACTTTGTAGGGACCTACTAATGCTGACATCTGGATGGAGACTTCCCTGTAAGCTCCATCAAGAATAGCCAGAAGGTTGTCCTTCCTTCCACAGTTGTAGTTGGGAATGTTGCCTTCTCCAGTAGAGAGAATGTCCAGTAAGGCAGTGATCCCCAACCATTTTTACACCGCGGCCCGGTACCGGCATCAGCTGGGCGCCGCGGCCCGGTACCGGCATCAGCTGGGCGCCGCCATCTTTTTTTGATGAAAACGTGCTTCCGGTGAGCTTTCTACCCGGAAAAGCTCACCGGAAGCACTTTTTCATCAAAAAGATGGCGGCGCCAGCAAGCCAGCGGCCCGGTATGAGTTGTTCCGCGGACCGTACCGGTCCGCGGACCGGTGGTTGGGGACCCCTGCAGTAAGGCATCTGAAGTGCATAGAGTGCTCAAATAGTTGTCATGGACATTGTACCCAAGTTTGAGATTTTGCAGGAGCTGGATATTCTTGTTGACCACTTGAATTGGGAGTATGGCAGATTAACGTATCTAGTATTGTACAAATATATTTATGTTGTCATCAACAACATTTCAGTCTTAATCTTGTAAAAATGCAGTGAAAATCATAATCATTTATTTTTTGTCAGTGTACATACGATAGAATGGAGATAGCTCTCCATCAGGGTTAATAGTAACAAATATATCAGTATTTGTAGTAAAAGTTATTCTCACATTTCCAATAACCAGGATTCAAAATAATTCAATCATTAAAGTAGAAGCAACATAAAAGCAAGAACATTAATGAATAATAGAGTGAGGAAAGCAATGCTATGAAGAAGACATCTTTATTCCTACAAGTAGCAGAATTTAATATGGACTGGCAGAAGCAACTACAGCAGTTTCTATAGCTACATGAAATGAACAAGAGTATTCAAGAAATGGACTCAGGACTGGAAAAGGAGGAAAAGGTCAGCTGGACTTTTAGGTCTCCCTTTCTCAAGTTCTTTTAGAGTTTCTTCTACCTTGTCAGATTAACAGAGTTGGAAGGGACCTTGTAGGTCATCTAGTCCAACCCCCTACCCAAGCAGGAGACCCTACACCATTTCTGACAAATGGCAGTCCAATCTCTTCTTGAAAGTCTCAAGTGATGATGCTCCCACAACTTCTAAAGGCAAAGCTGTTCCATTGGTTGATTGTTCTCACTGTCAGAAAATTTCTCCTTATTTCCAGGTTGAATCTCTTCTTGTTCAGTTTCCATCCATTATTCCTGTTTGGCCTTCAGGTGCCTTGGAAAATAGCTTGACCTCTTCCTCTCTGTGGCAGCCCCTCAAATATTGGAAGACTGCTATCCTGTCTCCCCTGGTCCTTCTCTTCACTAGACTAGCCAGGCCAAGTTCCTGTAACTGTTCATATGTTTTAGCCTCCAGTCCCCTCATCATCCTGGTTGCTCTTCTCCGTACTTTTTCTCGAGTCTCAACATCTTTTTTATAGTGTGGTGACCAAAACTGGATGCAGTACTCTAGGTGTGGTCTTACTAAGGCTTTATAGTGTGGTATTAGTACTTCCCTTGATCTTGACTGTATCCCTCTGTTAATACAACTTAGAATTGCATTAGCTTTTTTGGTGGCTGCTGCACACTGCTGGCTCATATTTAGCTGGTTGTCTCACAGTTACTGCTATTGAGCCTGGTTTCACCCAATCTACCTGTGTGCTTTTGGTTTTTCTTGCCTAAGTGTAGGACTTTACTTTTCTCTACACTGAATTTAATTTTGTTAGACAGGGCCCAGTGTTCAAATGTTCAGTGTTATCCTTCCACTTTACTCTAATACAAGATAAGGCAAAAGAGGATAAATCAGATTGATTCAAGAACTAACATGTATGCTACAATTTAGGGATAAGTGAAGTAAGAAAGAAGGAAGAAGAGTATTAGAGAAATGCAAATGGAGGAAATGCAACTCCATTGCACTGAACGACTTATGGAGAAGAAATATAACGAGCCCCATTGAACTGTAGTGGCTCAAATGAAGGTTTGTTGCCATTTCAACCACACTAATGAGATGGTCTCCTGGCCCGTAATAGTTCCATGGATTTCCTCTGTCTTGCTGCTTCAAAGTCAGGGGACATTTGGTGCTGAGCCTCCCAGTGTTTCTCTGTGTTAATGTAAGCAGCAGTATCATAAATAGAAGCAGGAGATCCATTCCTGCTTGTGTTCAATCAGCCAATTCTCTATTTCTAAATAACAAGTAGAGTTAGAAGAATTCAGTGCACTTTCAGCAGATGGAAATGCCAGTGGCTTTTCTGAGCTTCCCATGGAAAGGAGACAAAACGAGCTTTCCATGAAAAGAGACAAAGATACATTCAACAGCATAGCCCTACCCTGTTCTAAATCTTATGTAAAACACTCAGCAAGTGTAGTGGGTTTTATACTTTTCCAATGCAAGATTCCTTCCATTTTGTTTCAGAGTGATGTTTACATCACTGGAGAAGTAGCAGAAGAGGTCTCAAGGAAGATAATTACAGTGAGAAGCAACTTCGCCTTTGGAAATCCTGATCTTCTTTGGGGCTGCATGTGCAGAGGGGTAGCTGGAAAAAACGGTATATTGACGAAAAATCAGACACACCAATGGGGACATTATTCTTCAGTGGTTTTGGCTCTTCTTACTGGGACATGTCCAGAAATTAACACTGGAGGATGAAAGTTCAAACCCCAGGTGAAAGATTTCTGATGTACTTCTGGGTGGTATCTTCTCTTCTGTGCTTTTCAATATTAACAGAAACCACTGGGCAAACTCATCCTCCCACCTTGGTGTTGGGGACTGCTATATCAGAGGTTGTTCTGGTTCACTGGCAGCCTGTTCAGACGACAGTGGAATCGGACAGTGGGGAACAACAGGGACCAGTCTGGGAGTCTGGGGATGATTTGGATGAGGGTCCTGCGTCCGATGCAGAGGTGGGCCCAGGACCTTCTGGGAGTTGTGTGTTGACTCCAGAGCCTCCAGAGTTTGGCAGCAGCAAGGCAGAGGAACAAGGGGAGCCTGTTCCCAGTGAGCATTTGTACAGAGCTGCTAGAAGGCAGGAGCAGCTAAGACAACAGGGGCAACTCGGGAGGTGATTGCCCCTCCTCTAAGGTATAAAGGAGGTGCAAAGGTAGATAAATCTTTGCAGGAAGCAAAGTTGGTTGCTCTGTTCAGATTAAAGCTTGAAACTCTGTGTTGACTTTGTACAAATGTTAACAGCTAAGCTGAAACTGACAAAGCACATCATTGGGTAAATGAAATTGGCAAATACTAGCAAATTAATTAATATTAGAGTCTCCACCAGACATTACAAGTTCCTTATTCCACTGACACAATTTATCACACAACTCCACCCCTCCAATCCCTAATGTCACCACCATCAACTTACCAAAGTTAAATATTGCAAAGCCACGTTTTCCTCTCTTTCTGGACCCTGAAACCCCAAAAGGCACATTGAGTTCAAATGCTTTCTCAGGGCAATAAAAAAAATTGCTCTATGAAAGTAACTACCTCAAGTAAACTCTGCAAATGAAGGTAAATATACATGTCCTAGGACAACGGTCTTCAACTTGGCAAGTTTAAGACTTGTGGACTTCAACTCCCAAAATTCCTCAGCTAGCATGAGTGGAGGAAGAATTCTGGGAGTTGAAGTCCATAAGTCTTAAAGCTGTTGTCTTGCCCCTGTTAGAATCTGACTCAGAGGGAGAGGAGGAACAGCTGACAGGGAGTGGGAGTGTGGCTCTGGAGGTTGTGGAGGAAACTGGGGAAGGGCACAGGCCAGCTGGGCATTCAGAGGAAGACCCTGGCCCATCCCCTCTTCATCCTAGGGCAGGCAGGGAGGAGTGGATAAGGGAGAAATGTGAATGGCATGGTCTATGGGGGAGGAAAGCTCCCTGATCCCCTTCATGGGCTGCAGCTGTGAGGACTATTTAAAAGGACAAACTGCGCATGGCCCAGTGTTGCGTCCTTCCCAGTGTGTGTATTTCGATATCTGTGGACATCTTCAAGCCCTTATCCTACCTTGTATCATTAATTGCTTCAGTGTAGTTTGTGTTGTTTTTTTCTATTTATAATTTATATGTATTTTGAGTTTGAATGGCATTTCTTCCTTTTCACAACTGTTTGTGGGGGAGTTTTTTGCCCCAGTCAATGATAATTGGACCTTTGAAGCCAAGTTGAATGAATTAAAGGGACTTCACCTGTTTTTGTGACTTTGTTGCTTTTGTATCCCATCCTGGGTCATCACAGCTGTCAAGTTTGAAGACCCCTGTCCTAGGAGTAGGTAGTATCTGTAAGGTCCTGTAGTATCTGTAAGGTCCCAGAGGTTACCTGAGTCCCCGAGGTGCCAAAAATAGTGAGACTCAAGAAGAGGCTTGAAAAAGTAACAGCTTTTATTTGTACAAAGAGGAGCTGGGTGAATTTATTCTATATGGATATGTAGAAAAAGCATGCAAGGAAAAAAAAACCTGTAGTTTTTCACTTGCATGCTTTTCTCCAGCTATCCCTCTGCACATGGAGCCCAGGAAGAACTTCAAGACCCCCAGGGGAGAAGTTGCTTCTTACTATAATTATCACATCCTGGTATGAGAACCTCTTCTGCTAATTCTCCAGTGAATGCCTTTGATGTAAAGATCAGATTGAAGGAGCATACAAGGGATTTTGCAACAGAAAAGGAATAAATGCCTCTAACCATGCTGAATGTTTTGCACAACATTTAGGACTGACAGGGACAGTGCTCTTGAATGTACTTTCTTTCCTTTCCAGGTGAAACTCAGTTTTGTCTGAATCAGGAAAGTCACTGGATATTCCATTTAGTGAAAGTGCTTTGAATTATTCTTATTAATGTTTAGAAATAGGAAGGGGATTGATTCAGCCCTATGAATTATGGACCTCCTGCTTTTGCTTCTGATGCTGATGGCATCCCTGACAATCTCTGGGAACCTTAGAATGAAGTGCCCACTGACTTTGGATCATCAGCATGGGGATAAAAAACCTTGGAGCTATTACAGGCCAGGAGACCATTTCATTGGTGTAGTCACAACTGCAACAAAAACACCACATATAACTTCGCTTTTCAAAATGGCTCCTTATAGTCAGTCTCGCTTGTAAGTAATTCAGTGTGAAGGAATTGCACTCCCTTCATTTGCCCATCTCACACTCGCATTCTTTTCTTCTTATTTCATGCACTCCTATATTGCAGGATCTCTCTCTAATTTCTTGTATTGTTTTGATTTCCACGATTTCCCTATGTTTTATTTTGTGGAAGAGACTCAAATCCAAAGATGGGGAAGAAATAAATACCTGAAAGAAGTTATTTTCTTTGATGGTCCAATCCTGAGTTCATCACTTGAAAACTAGCTTTTGTTCAAAGTAGTGATTGAATAGGTTCTAATTGCACATGCCCACCCCATTTCCATGTTTAAAGAACTACTCTTTGATATCCAGTGCCTGGTACTTAGAGAAATAGAGCATGATTTGTTTCTACAATTGCTTTTCTGATTCACTTATGGAACATTCTGCTCCTTTTATGGTAGTTTGCCTTTAATGATTAATTTTTTTAAAATTCTTTTTCTTGGAGAAATAGCAATAAGAAATGAAAATCACAGCCACTACAAATGATGATATATTTGTGACTATTAAGCCTCCAGCCCATCTTCTTAACACTAATACCAACTTAATGATGATGGGTGACTATCATTGGCCTCTGGTTTAAAATCAATCTTGGATTAAGAGTTTGTGTGTGGAGATAAATAGGATTGTATTTTTAAAAAAGTATTGTTGCTGTTAATGATGGTGTGAGTAACATGAACATTTTTATACTAGTTTATCTGTTGATAAGTCAAGAATACTGCATTTCATTTTCGCTATTCAAGTGGTCAACAAGAATCAGAGGGTCCTGCACAATCTCACACTTGGCTACAATGTTCATGACAACTATTTGAGCACAATTGGTACTTCAGATGCCTTGCTGGACATGCTCTCTACTGGAGAAGCCAATGTTCCCAACTACAGCTGTGGAAGGAAGGACAATCTTTTGGCTCTTCTTGATGGAGCTAAAAGGGACATCTCCAGCCAGATGTCAACATTAATAGGCACCTACAAAGTCTCTCAGGTTTGTTTGTATGTTTTTCTATCTGGTAAGTTTTGTTTGGTAGGGGTGGCTAAGTGACAGATCCAACCAAATTTTCTGTATGAAATTCAAGAGCTGCTTTTCACAATGGCTATTGTAGATGTCATGCCTAAGGATTAGGACTCACAGTGGGGAGGGGACAAAAATCAAATAAGCAATTTTCTCTCATGAAACCATCCCCATTGTTTTGGGGGCTTCTACTGCATACTTTTGAAGGTGATAAGTAAATGTGGAAATTGTCATAAGTCACTTTTTTCAGTGCTGTTGTAACTTTGAGTGGTCACTAAATGAACTGTTGTAAGTCAAAGTTTACCTGTATAAAAAATACAAAAAAGCTTCTTTGCTTTCAAAAAACTGCCCTAAATACCAATCATTAGATTAAAAATACCTGCAAGACATAGTTACAAGTCAGGCAGAGTGCCAGAGCACCTTGAGGAATTAAAATAGTTAAAATGCAATGATAACTATCAGCAGCCAACTCTTGCTCATAAAGTGTAACCCTTTAGCAAAGAGGTCATTTAAGCTCTCCAGAAAGAGCACACCCAGGAGAAGCAGTCCTTAGATCCATTTGCACCACTTAAAGATACCAGCTGGTCTCACTCACCTCACAAGATATCCTAAGGAAATCACCCAGATTTAAGGAAAGGTCACATGCCCCATAGAAAGGCAATAAAAAAATCAGTGCCAAGCTTGCATCCTGTTTTTTGTAAGTACACCCCAAAAGGACAGTGCCACATACCACTAAATCGCTGAAGGAAGAACCCAGATAGAAAAAGAAACCATGGCAGGAAAAAATTCAAACGCAATACAAATAATTAAATCACAATAGCTGTTGCTTGCTAAACCAATTACAAGAACAAATAGACACAGGAACTAGCCAGTTTTCTCAACCCAGTTTCTTTTCAAGAACCTTTTTCCTGCCAAACAAAGCTGAATAGGGAAAATTATCCCATCAAAAAACGCAGGATTAAACATCACCAAGCACAGAATTAAACTTCACCAAAAACCAGTTTTAGACCAAAACTTATGTAAACTCATGTTTGAATGTCAATCTTTCTAGCTAGCCAAGAAGACTTGCTGAATATCACTCATCTTGGTTCCTTGTCATTAAAAGCTTCTTTCCAGCAGCTCTGCTTCATTATTCAATTATTTCTTCAAAGTGCTGATTGTTGCATGCTGCTGGAAATATTTCCAGGGGACTATTTCCTCCCAACAGCAGTGTAAAAAGCTTAAAAGAAAGTACCGGCAAAGTAAAAAAAAAAATACTTCCTTCGGATACAGTGTCTAGGCATACTGCCTCTTAAAGTAAAACCTTTAAGAAAGTACTGGCAAAGAAAACAAACCTCCTTCAGATACAGTGTTTAGGCATACTACCAAGAATGTAATAAGGGTGGAAAAAAACAAAAGAAGTTTTCTTCCAACAACGGGTTCTCGGAACTGCTTAGAAAGTTAACAACAGGTTCTAGCAAATAGGTGAGAACCAGTAGAATCCCACCCCTGTCCCTATTGTAACACCTTATTGTAGACTGACAATATTTTATTAATTAATTAAATTTATTGTCCGTCCATCTTACCACAGGGTAACTCTAATATATTTGTATCATACGCACAATTTTGGTTGTGTTGTCTGTGAAGAATACTTCACATTCTATCATAATACTTATCTATTACTAGCAAATCATAGTCAAAGTTTTCAAAAAGGAAATCATAGCCATTGATGAACAAACATAGTAACACCTTTCCTTACCTATTTTTCTCTGAGACTAGATCTTGGCTCCCTCGTGAGGAAATTTACTGCTTCCATTTTTAAAAAATCACAGTTACCCAACTTCCTCAACCCCATTTATTAATGTATATAATGTTAAGGTTAACCCCATACTCTTATTTCAAACTGAGATTTAGGACTTAAATATATCAGTACTAGAACAAACCTAATCACATAATCTGAGAAGTATCTTGGAATTAGATACAGGGATGTCAGCTGTTGTCCTAAGAACTGAACTGGGAATTTATATAATTTCTTCTTTGTCTAAAATCAAGGTAAATACTGGCTTTATCAATGGGGTGGGCAACATAATAAAATTAATTAATAACAAGTAAATAAAATATAGCTGTGAAAGCTAAGGAACCTGTCAAACTCCCAAAGTTCTGCATTTTAGAGCAGGCAATCATTCAATTAAAGATGCCTTGATTTGTACAACTGACAAACTATATCTATATCTAATCTATATCTCTATCTATCTCTATCTATCTATCTATCATCTATCTATCTAATCTCTCATACAACTGGATAAGAAGTTAAAAGTTTTCTGCACAAAGCATCCAGGATATTGAAGCAGAGAAAGATATAACCATCCTCAGTAAAATTGACACCTTGAAATGGATGTGCCACTATATACATAACTTTCCAAACTGCGAAGTTTTTAAATGAATAAATGCCAAACATCTTAGGGTAGTACTTACTAAAGCAAAATTTGAGGAGCTGGACACAATAGAATATTTAACCAAGTCCCTTACAATTGAAACTAGCTTCCAGAGCTAGAATATGTAACATATATAGTAGTTGAATGTGAATTCTGCAAAAAAGAGAGGTCAGTATCTTGAACTTCAGATTAGACTGGTAACCTAATGGGCATATTGCATGAGTCAAAAAGAGGGCTGTGAAAATATTTACAGACCCCTCACATCCTGGACATAAACTGTTTCAATGCCTACCCTCAAAACGACGCTATAGAGCAGTGCACAACAGAACAACTAGACACAAGAACAGTTTTCCTGAATGCCATTACTCTGCTAAACAAATAATTCCCTCAACACTGTCAAACTAGTTACTAAGTCTGCATTACTATTACTATTAATCTTCTCATCACTCCTTATCACCCATCCCCTCCCACTTGTGACTGTATGACTATAACTTTGTTGCTTGTATCCTTACAATTTATATTGACTGTTTCCTAGTATGATTTAATTGCTTATTTGTACCCTATGACTATATTAAGTGTTGTACCTTATGATTCTTGATGAATGTATCTTTTCTTTTTATGTATACTGAGAGATATTCACCAAGACAAATTCCTTGTGTGTCTAATCACACTTGTCCAATAAAGAATTCATTCATTCATTCATTCATTCACTCCTTGTATTAAAATAACATATTTTCTGTTTGGGCAGAATTCAAAAATTAAGTTTAATATGAGCCTTTATTGGAACAAATCAGTTCAGTTGAGATCTGCGTATGTGGGTATTGTAAAATAAATTTTAAGGGTGATCCAGAAATACGATTTGCATTCTTTATCTTATTTTCTTCTACTTATTTCTTTTCTTCTATATTTATGTACAGTCTTATTAAGGTCCCATGAGTTATATTTTGTATCTTGATATGGACTGATAACTAATCAACAGTAATTGAATGTATTGAAACCCAATATTTTGAACTTGATGTGACCCCACATGTAACATAGCATTTTTCATTGCTTTTTCAGATCAATTGTGCATTTGGTTCAGAAGCTCTGAAGGAAAAAAGTCAATTCCCCTTTCATCATCAGCTTTTACCCAAAAAAGGGTTCTTCTACCAAAGAACTATCCAAGTGCTTCTGCATTTCAGATGGACCTTGATTGGTCTCTTTGCTTCAGACACAGAGGAGGGAGAGCATTTCATGAGGACATTGACTCCTACGCTTGTCAGGAATGGAATTTGTATTGTTATATCTCAACAATTCTCAACAACTGGAAATACAGCACCCATCAGGGAGGCCATCTCTAAGTGGAGACAAGTCAATGTCTATGTTCACTTCATAGAATTTGTTTCCCTTTTGGACAGAATTCTTCCTTTCCATTTAACACTTGGGCATTTGCCAGGACCTGTTGAAGGGAAAATCTGGATCATGGCAACTTATGTGGATTGCCCAATTAAAAGTAGTAAAATTCTCAGATTTGTCCATAGTATTTGGAACTTTTTTTTACAGGTTAGAAAAAGGCGAAAAGATTATGGCTTTGAATCAGGTCTCTTTCTGGAACGCAGATATGAAGATAAGTCCTTTCGCTGTTCTTTTTCCAAGCACATCTTTTCTGTCAAAGGACGAAGAAGATGTACCCAGAAATCACCACTGGAGACCCAAAAGAAAGGGAACAGTATCTGGATGCAGAATGACTCCTATATTTACAGTTTCATTTTGACTCTGGCCCATGCCTTGAATGCTGCATATTTATCCGTATCGCGGAGGAGAAGAAAGGAGGGTAAAAATATATTTGAGGCACCAAGGCTACAACCATGGCAGGTATGGGGTACCAACAAGGGTGCATCAAATCAAATTCTTTTGGAGAAGGAATCCAAAGGGGAAGTAGGAGAACCATCTCAACCTCCTTGTGCTAGAAAAGGTCAACAGATTTGGCCAATCTAATTTCTCAACACATAATCTTCCAAAGAGCCAGCATCATGACAGATGCATTTTAATATTAAATCCCATTAACTTTAAAAATAATATATGCATTTTTTTTAAAAAAATTGCCTTATAAATTTGAAGGAAAACCTGAGAGCATCTAGCTCAACCCCTCCTCTCTGTAGGAATCTCAGTTAAAGCTTCTTTAACTGATGGCTGCTCAGTCTTTGCATTGAGATAATCAGTGAAAGGGAGACTGAACTTCTCTGCTTTATTGGCTCACCTCTAAAACTCCTTATCCCATTAGGATATATTTCTTTGAATTCTGCCAGATTATCCTATTCTGTGACCAAATTCATTTTGCTATATCCCACAGTATGGAAAAAAAGATCTTAACCTTTTTTCTAACAATTTAGTATATGACCAAGTTTGATAATTGTAGAAGAAGGATTCAATTGTGCATAGACCATGGGAGAAGAGAAACCAAGTTTTCTGCTTTTAAGGTTCTTGGATGTTTCTATTCTAGTTCCATCCCTTTCTGGCTAAGAATGAGTTTTGGAATTTTTCTCGAGACAAACTGTACTTGAAACCAAATGGAGATGTAGAAGGAGATCTGATGATCAGGATCTGCAGGGCTTCTGCAAAGGATAATTCTGTACTTGAAAAAGTGGAGAATTTTGATAGACAGATACTTATTAACAACCAAGATGCTCTTTCACAGCTAAAATTGCTCAGGAAGGTGGGTGAAATAATCACATGTTTTTCTCTCTCTCTTTCACAGCTTTAGGACTCATTTCAACTGGGCTAAGCCTGATGACTAAGTAGATGACCTTGACTGAGAATTGAACATGGGGAGGAAAACCCTTGTAGATTTCTTAAATGATTTGGGTACTATTGTCCTTCAGTATTCATATGGAATACTGTTTTAAATCATTCAGCCATACTAAGAGGCTATACCTTAGGATAGAGATCAATGTTGTTTTATGTCCTCTCTGCAATCTGGTATCACCATTTACAAACTCCATAAAAATTACAGAGGCTCTGAAATCCTGGGGATTCTGCTGCTGATATCCTCATGTTTGATTGTTCCTTACCCCAAAGTAGCAAAGAAAAAGGCAATTATGTTGGCCAGTCCCCAAGTTTTCAATGGGGTAGAAGAAAGGCATGGATAACCCTGGCTAAGGCTTTTAAGAACATCATAGACTATAAATCTGCCCTTTCAGGGGACATTGGTCCCCAAACATGAGAAACTGAATCCAGGGAAATTGAATCAAGACTGATGGTGGGAGTGTAGTTGGACCCAGTGGGAAATAAGCTTTGGAATTAGGATTCAGCTTGTCCTGGTTGGGGATAGTGTCATCTCATAGGCAAGGTCCATTGTTTGGGATGTTCTTAAGCAGACCAGATCTGGTCAGAGTTATTTATGCTTCTCTTTCATCCCACTGGGATAGTGCAATAGGTCTTCTATTCCTGGAAAAGAGAGCCAAACTTTCAGTGCATAATCATAATGACTGGTCTGATGGGAGATAATGCCCTGGCCTAGAAAACTGAAGTATTGAAACTTGACTTGAAAGTCAAGTCAAAATATAAGAATTAATGATGGAGAACTAGAAAAGAAATTCTATTTAGTATGGGCCTTTCATTTCTAAGAGGGCGCTTAATCTGAAAGTCACTTCAATGCAATTATTGATCTTGATTGTTAGTTTCCTTAGGGGGTAGAAAGGAGGCTCAAATTTATCTCATAATAGATATGTCCATGTCAGTTGGTGTCACCTCATTATCATTCTTCAACAGAAAGGATCTTTTCTTGTATAGCTAACTGAGTCTTAGAAATATTGCTTTCCAACAAAGGTTTCATATTTATGTCCCACATGCTGCAGCAACAGATGTTTGAATTATTATTTTTTTCGAAGACATGTTCACATAACCACAACTCCTTGTTCTTTCCCTACATTTCTAGAAAAAACTTATTCTTCTTTGACCAAGATAGCAACCATTTAAACTGAAAAAAATGTACAGAAAAAAACAAAGACAACAACCTTTAAGGTTGACAATCCTGATTTGTTTTATGTAACTATGTATTTGAATAGAATAGAATAGAATAGAATAGAATAGAATAGAATAGAATAGAATAGAATAGAATAGAATAGAATAGAATACTTTATTGGCCAAGTGTGACTGGACACACAAGGAATTTGTCTTGGTGTAAATACTCTCAGTATACATAAAAGAAAAGATACATTCATCAGGAGTCGAGAATCATAAGGTACGACAATTAATGATAGTCATACGGTAAAATAAGCAATCAATCATACTAGGAAACAGTCAATATTATATGAAGTCCAGAGACTACTTGGCTAATGTTCATGTTGGCCTCCATTTTCCATAGATGATTAGTTTTGACACAGTTTCTTTGTCATTCCTTGTTTTTCTGCTTAGTCTCTGCCTGAATCCAAATGTGGAGAAAATTGTTATCCTGGATTTGTCAAACGGGTTCGAGAAGGAGAGCCAGTATGCTGCTATGACTGTGTTCCTTGTCCGGAAGGGACTATCTCCACTCAGGAAGGTGGTTGACCAAAAAATAAAATTAAAAAAGGAGGGGGGAGAGGCAGGCCTCATGCTAGTGAATTTATCCAGAGCATGTTTATGAAAGTGCAAATTAAAAGGCAGATTGCAGTTCCACTATTTTCTAATTTATTTTTAAATTGCACAACTGTATATCTCAATGGAAGAAGAACAAAGCAAGCTTGAAGGAGGGACTGGGAAGAAATAGGGGTGTGTGGCAGATTTGGCAAGCTTTACTAGTGCCAGATAAAATATCTCTTCTGCTTTTTTGGTTTGGATGTCCCATTCCATGTTTATCTGAGAACATTTATGTTCTTTGAAACTTGAGGAATGGTCTTACATCAACTTTCTGGAAGAAAGGGCCTCCCCTTGAGGATTACTGAGAAGATGCCACTGCTCCACAATGAGATGGTGTGGATATTTATGGGTGCCCTTCAGTGGTGGGATTCTTTTTCTTTACTCCCAGTTCTGTGGGCATGGCTTAGTGGGCGTGGCAGGGGAAGGATACTGTAAAATCTCCAGTCAGAGGTGGTATTTGCCGGTTCTCCAAACTACTCAAAATTTCCACTACCGGTTCTCCAGAACTGGTCAGAACCTGCTGAATACTACCTCTGGTGCCCTTCATTAAACCCATTTAACTATTTATGTAAGTATAGATAACTTAGATTGTTTGCAGGACTGGCTTTCTCTACCAATGAATATTCACCAGATCCTCTGAACTGGATCTGAAAGATTAATTGACTCATTATTTACTTCCAACAATGTAGGTTCCTATCAAGATTCAGCAAATTACACAGGGAATTCTTCAAGTCCTAGGATTTCCTTCCTTCATAGACCTTAACTATACTGTGTATCAGAGGTGATATTCAGCAGGTTCTGACCAATTCTGAGAACTGGCAGTGGAAATTTTGAGTAGTTTGGAGAACTGGCAAATACCACCTCTGACTGGCCCTACCCCCATCTATTCTTTGCCTCCCGAGTCCCAGTGATCAGCTGGGTCTTCTTTTGTTGCCCTGCACAGGAGAACGGAGCTGGAAAGCAGGTTAGTGGGGTGGGGAGGGTTTTGCAGTAACCTTCCCCTGCCACTCTCACCAAGCCATGCCATGCCCACCAAGCCACGCACACAGAACCAATAGTGAAAATTTTTGAATCCCACCACTGCTGTATGTGTGTGTGTGTGTGTGTGTGTGTGTGTGTGTGTGTGTGTATATATATATATATGGCCTTCAGCTTTGTTCAGGTATTTTCCCACGTCATAGTAGTGGTGCTTTTAAAGTTGTAGCAACGTTTCAGCAGAATCTCATCTGCCATCATCAGGCTTCCTATATGTATATGTATATGTATATGTATATGTATATTTAAAATGAGATTCTTCTTAATTTTCTTGCAATTGTTAAATTATGGAATTGTTTCATCAGACTTTCTCCCAAGACCAATTTCTGGAAAAGCAAAAAGACAGAATAGTAAAGAAATGTGTCTGCTGATGTTCAATAAATTGTTTTTATACATTTATGAACTATTTACTATTTACTGGGGTTTTACTTTCTCTCAGTATCAGCTGTCCTCCAATGAAGGTATTCTGTAAAAAAGTAAAATAACATAATATTAAAGAAATATTGGCATTTGATTTCCTCAGATATGGAAAAATGCACCAAGTGTCCAGATGATAAATTTCCAAATGAGGATCGAGTCCAATGTATTCCCAAAGTCATATCTTTCCTGTCTTATGAAGTACATCTGAGTATTATCCTAGTCTCTTTTACCTTACTCTTGTTCCTAACCACAAGCCTTGTTTTAGTCATATTCATTAAATACCGAGAAACTCCCATTGTTAAATCCAACAACCGGGACCTCTCTTACATCATCCTGGTCTCCCTCTTGCTTTGCTTCTTGTCTCCTTTTCTCTTCTTTGATCAACCAAGAAAAGCCACCTGCCTTCTCCGACAAGCAGTTTTCAGCATCATCTTCTCAGTTGCTATTTCTTCTCTTTTGGCAAAAACAATCACAATAGTGCTGGTTTTCCTGGCCACAAAACCAGGAAACCGAGTGAAGAGATGGTTGGGAAAGAGCTTGGCCAACTCCATCATCCTTTCCTGTTCTGCTATCCAAATTACCATCTGCTCCATCTGGCTAGGAATTTCTCCTCCATTCCCTGAGTCTGACCTCCACTCCCAGCCTGGAGAGATCATCCTTCAGTGCAATGAAGGCTCTGTTATCATGTTCTACATCACCCTCAGCTATTTGGGTTTCCTGGCTTCCGCCTGCTTCACAGTGGCTTTCCTGGCCAGGAACCTGCCTGGGGCCTTCAATGAAGCCAAGCTGATCACCTTCAGCATGCTGGTCTTCTGCAGTGTCTGGGTTACATTTGTGCCCACCTACCTGAGCACCAAAGGGAAATACATGGTGGCTGTTCAGGTCTTCTCCATCTTGTCCTCCAGTGCTGGTCTTCTGGTCTGCATCTTCATCCCCAAGTGCTACATTATCATTCTGAGGCCAGATCTGAATACAAAGGGGCAGCTTACGACCAGAAGAAATGTAGAAATGTGAGATAGGGAATTTCCATTTAAATTTTTATTGTATTCCAAAGATCTAGAGGGGGAAAAATAAACAAAAAAATGAACAGACTAAACCTAGAAAATGGCTGAAGATCTTCTCTGTACCTGAGGGGACCACTGATTTTCCTTGAATTTGTTAAAGGGGGGCTGCAAAATAGTGTTGTGAGAAAAACAAGTTCTCAAAAGAGTGTGAATGTGTTAACAAATTAGAGAGATAGAATTAGGGGTGGGATTCAATTTTGTTAACAAACAGTTCTGTGGGCATGGCTTAGTTGGTGAGCATGGCTTGGTGATCATGTTATTGACTGGGTGTGGCCAACTCAATATCACTCACATCGAGGCACCATCTCCTCGCCTGGCCTCTCATGACTGTGGGGATGCTGCAACAGTCATAAGTGTGAAAAATGGTCATAAGTCACTTTTTTCAGTGCCATTGTAACTTTGAATGGTCACTCCACACCAGCAAAGTACCAGCAAGGAAGTCTAGTCCTGCCAAGAATGTAATAAGGGTTAATGAAGAGGCAGTTTCTGTAAGCAACACCAGAATGTTTCCTTCCTGCCTTCCTTACAGGATTAGGCCAGTAATTTCTTTTAACAACTGGTTCTCCTAATTGCTTAGAATGTTAACAACCAGTTCTAGCGAATAGGTGTGAACTGGTAGAATCCCCCCTTGGATAGAAGGAATGCATAAGGCAACCTTGACATCTCATTTCTCATTATATTTTATCAAACATGGAATGGCAATTCAACTGATATGTTTCTTTTTATTTAGACAAAATTCTTTCTTAAGGATAGTAACAGTACATTGCTGGAGAAGTAATCTGAGGCTTTCTAATTATGAACATTTGTGCTTACGTGATCCATTAAATATGCCTGTATATAATTATCATCTGTTCTGCTTTCTTGAAATGTATAAATATCAGTGCCTGCCTGTAGGATTTCCTCCAACTGTTTTCTAGAGGGAAATTCCTCCAGTGTACACTGAATAAATAATAAGTGCAGTGAGCCTTGATTATTGCATTTTTGTGGTCCTTTGTTGGATTGCAAAGAAACTGGGGTCAGAAGTGGATTTCATAATCTTGCAATCTTCTATTTGTGACCAGGGACAACAGTTGTGGCATCTGTATATAGGATGAGTGTTGTGAGATTGATCTTATGTCACTCTCTGCTGACACTGTTTAGGTGTGTGTGTAAGGCAACAATTTGTCTCTAAAATTCTATTTTGGTTAGAGGGAGTTGTTGAATGTATGTGGTCCCTTCCCTTCCAATTCTGAATTGCCCCTGACCCTGCTATGAGCTCAACTGAGAAATGATTGGATATATCAGAAAAACAAAGTGGAAATTGGCCTTGGAGGGGTGAGTATTCAGCAGATTCTGACCAGTTCTGGAGAAACAGTAGTGGAAATTTTGAGTCGTCCGGAGAACCGGAAAATATCACCTCTGACTGGAGATTTTACAGTACCCTTCCCCTGCCACGCCCACCAAGCCACGCCCACAGAACTGGTAATAAAAAAAATTGAATCCTACCACTGGGTGAATGGGTAAAATAAATGATGACATAGTGTAATATGTCATGTATTTGTAAGGCATCCAGAAAGTATCCATGATATCAATCACTCCGAGACATTTCTCTCCAATTGATTTATTTAGAAACAGACCTGGCACATCAAAGGCAATTTCCCAAGTGAAATTATTTTCGCGTGTTACACAGAATCCACCTTCTCTCTTCCCTTCTCTCCTCCCACTTCTACACTTCATAAATCACGAGAACCAATTAACTGCCACTGGAATTTCTTAATACGACATACAGAATAACCTTGAACTTTTCAACTCCTCCAACTGTCTTAAAAAAATGTGGCAGCTGAATTGTAAAGCTTACAGTATTGGTGTTTGTCTGAGGTTGTATTTACCTACTTTTAAGAACTGCTAAGGACCTGATCACTTGCACTACATCGTGATACATAAAACCATAAAACTCAAAAAGAGTGTACTTACTTTTTTACATGACTGTAAAACCTCCATGGACCACCTCCCATCCAGGAGAGAACTGATCACCTAGAACAACACCAGATAATCAGCCTATGCAATAAGGGAGGAGAAATGTATTACCTCTTATATTGGTGTGAATGGGCCTGAATGTGATCATAGAACTGGGTTTGGTCAGAGTCACTCTTAATCTTAACAGATAACAGAAAATCAGAGTTGGAAGGGACCTTATAGGTCATCTAGTCCAACCCCCCACCCAAGCAGGAGACCCTACACCATTTCTGACAGATGGCAGTCCAATCTCTTCTTGAAAGCCTCCAAGCTCCCACAACTTCCAAAGGCAAGCTGTTCCATTGGTTGATTGTTCTCACTGTCAGAAAGTTTCTCCTTATTTCCAGGTTGAATCTCTCCTTGTTCAGTTTCCATCCATTATTCCTTGTCTGGCCTTCAGGTACTTTGGAAAATAGCTTGACCCCTTCCTCTCAAATATTGGAACAGTCCCTCAAATATTGGGACACTGCTATCATGTCTCCCCTGGTCCTTCTCTTCACTAGACTAGCCAGGCCCAGTTCCTGCAACCATTCTTCATATGTTTTATTCTTCAGTCCCCTAATCATTCTGGTTGCTCTTCCCTGTACTTTATCTAGAGTCTCAACATCTTTTTTATAGTGTGGTGACCAAAACTGGATGCAGTACTCTAGGTGTGGTCTTACTAAGGCTTTATAGGGTGGTATTTTTCTTCCCCTGTGTTTAGGCATCATTTATATTTCAGTATATTTCACAAAAAGACAAGCTCTCAGCCATTTTCTAAAGCACCAATGAGGTTGAGAAAATGGTTTTCCTGAAAAACACAAACCTGTGGAATTCTGTTAACAAAGGATGAACAAACAACACACAAACTTAGTCATGAAGTCCAGTGGCAACAATGCTTAATCAGCAACCCAGGCAGAAATCACCAGGATGTGTGAGTTTATGTGGGAAACTTATTTAGGAGCCAGAGGGGCCACTTCTAGGGAATTACTTTGAGGTTGCCTCCCCTAGATCTTGTAAGGAAAGCTGAAAACCCCTTTGAGACATAGGATAATTGAAGAGGAATTACCGAAACCATCATTCTGACAAACGTGATGTTTCTTTAAGGCAGGGGGTCTTCAAACTTGACATCTTTAAGACTTGTGGACTTCAACTCCAAGAATTCCTCCTCCAGCCATGTTAGCTCAGGAATTCTGGGAGTTGAAGTCCAGAAGTCTTAAACTTGCCAAGTTTGAAGACTTCTTGCTTTAAGGTTATGGTACAGCCATGGTATGGGCAGAAGAACCAGGAACATCCTAACATTGACTGAAATGGTGAATGGTGCATAGAGATTGAGAGGAAATCATCCCCAGATAGCACAATACATCTTCTCAGTGAAGGGTGGAATGAACCATCAACATTTCAGAGCACCGGTATCAGAGGGAGCTATCTCAACCAATGTCTAACTATGTGGAATCCCAACACAGGATGTCCCAGGAAGGCAAAGTCTCCAGGTCCCCATGCCTGATTGACGGGTATTTCTGATCATTATTCTACCACCTAGCTTCTGGTCATTCTCCAAGCAGTGAGTGTGCAAGTATTGGAAATTAGGCAGGGGAGGCACCTCCTGTTCAGCTGGAGCAGTCAGATGACAAGGAACAACTCTCCAGCCATACAGAGGTGAGTATAATAACATTCGTCAAAGAGGCTCCCCGCTTATCAAAGGGTGATTCATGAGTAATTGCAACCAGCTGCCTAGCAACAGGTTTATACATCTCCTTTGTTTTCAGTCTTTTCTGGAGACAACCCTTTGGCTTCAACATGGGCAGCTATGTGCCTCTTCATTTCAACTTGTCATCAACTCTTGTTCCTGCTTTGCTCATGACTTTTTATCTCTTGACTACCCATTGCTTATTATCTTGCCTTTGGTGCTTTGGAAAATAGAATGACCCCCTCTTCTTTGTGGCAGCACTCAAATATTGGAATACTTCTATCATATCTCCACTAGTCCTGCTTTTTTTAAAAGTAAACACAACCGATTCCTGCAACCGTTGTTCATATAGTTTAACTTCTAGTCCCCTTATCTGTGTTGCTCTTTTCTGCCAAATCTCTACATCTTTTTAATAATTTGATGACCAAAACTGGATGCAGTATTCCAAGTGTGGCCTTACCAAGGCATTATAAAGTGGTATTAACACTTCACGTGATTTTGATTCTATCCTTCTGTTAATGCAGCCTAGAACTATGTTGGCTTTTTTGGCAGCTGCAGCCCATGGCTGGCTCATATTTAAATGATTGTTCATGAGTCCCCTAAGATCCCTCTCACAGTTACTACTATTGAGAGAGGTTTGACATACACCAGAGGTGTCAAATTTGATTTCATTGAGGGCCACATCAGGGCTGTGTTTGATGTGGCCCTCAATGAAATCAAGGGCTGCCTCGGGGGGGGCAGAGTGGGCACAGCCAGGGTGGGTGTGGCCAGCTCAATATCCATCATGTTGGGAGTACCTGTGCTGGCCTGAGCACTCTGCCAGAGAAAATGGGCTCCCGACGGCCTCCTGTAACCCTCTGCCAGCAAAAACAGCTCGCACCCTTCCTGAGCTCAGTTTTTGCTGGCAAAGGCATCATGGACCAGTCCTTCACTGTTTCCAGTGTGGCCCCATGAGCCAGATCTAAGTATCCTGTGGGTTGGATCCAGTCCCTGGGCCTTGAGTTTGACACCCCGACCTATACTATACCCATGCATTTGTTTTTTTCTTGTCTGAATATAGAACTTACTTTTTTCACCATTGAATTTCATTTTGTTAGATAGCACCCAATGTTCTAGTCTGTCAAGATGCTTCTGTATCTTAAGCCTATCTTTTGGAGGGTTGGCTATTGCTTCCAGTTTGGTGTCCTCTGCAAATTTGATGAGTTCCCTATCTGTCTCCTCATCAAAATAATTGATGAAGATGTTGAAAAGTGCTGAGCCTAAAACAGAGCCTTTTTGTCTGAGACATTTTATCCTCCACATATCCCAAATAAACTTCCCAGAGGCCCAGCAGTTATTCTGATGGGTTCCCTCTAACCAATAAGGACCAGGTCAACCCTAAATATGGATTCAGCATGACTATTAGCGAGACACCATGAGGGTGAAAAAATATTGCTATTTCACCACCTTTATCATTGTGAGTTAATCCTCAATGCAGGCTCTTACACACGTATGATAATATTCCTTTCAATGTTATCCAGACACCTTTCAGCTGTTGCATCTTCTGGAGCTTCTCTGTTAACCAGAAGTACACTACAGCATTAACAAAGGATGGAAGTGTGATCCAAGGCTTCATCCACTCGCCCATTCCCAGACTGAGACCTTATCTGGATCAGCAGATCCAATGAAAGCAACTTTGTTAGGCATTCAAGTGCAATAACTAGAACCCAGAGCCACCAAATATCTTGTTAGTCAGGCACTGAGAGTGGGCCATACAGTGGGACAACTTTTGAATAGCAGATCAGATGTCACCAAGTATAACCCACTAAAACTGTCACAATCTACTATCCTGTCAGCTTCTGTGATGACCTGGGATGTGGCACAAAGGCAACAAAGTCAAATAAGAGTCCTTTTAATACCTCCAACTTTGCCACCAATGTCCAGGTTACCTTTGACTGGAGAAAAAATTCTCCCAAGAACAGCCTTTAAGTGGAGGAAATTCAGTCTGAAAACAAAGTACATACAAACTGTAAATAAAAATCCAAACAAATCACACTGCAGTAATTAACTTGACAGGGCAGGAGAAGGAGAAGGAATTACAGATTTGAAAGCCCAGAAAAACACATACAGTTGGGAAGATGCCAGGAACCCAAGTAAGCCTCGACGATACCAGATAATTCATGATTTGCTCCCAACAACTTGCTGTGTGCAGCTTCCTGTTTTATACACTGTGTTCCCAGCTGCAGCTAATGAAGGGAATCAGGGCCCTTTCCTCCCCCGTAAGCCACACAACTCACATTGCTGCCTTCTCCGTTCCTCCCTGCATGCCTTCGGATGAAGAGGGGGTGGGCCTGGGTCTTCCTCCGAATTCCCGTTCCCTTGCTTTACCTCTCTCCTGTTCTGCCCAGACAGCCTTTGCCTTCCCCGGTTTCTTCCACAGCCAACAGAGCCACGCTCCCACTCCCTGTCAGCTGCTTGGCCTCCCCCTCTGAATCAGGTTCTGACAGGGGCATGACAGCTTCCGTCATTCATTCAAACCCCCAGTTAACTCTTGTACACCAAGGTGTAGATATCAATGTCCTCCATCTCCAAATACGAAATGTAATCCAAAGAGAAAAACTGACTCAGAGACATCAGGAACACAGGAACTCCCAACCACATTTACTTGGCAATCTTAGGGGGGGAGGATTCTCAAAAAATATCAGAGATGGATAGGACAAAAGGGCCCCTCTTCACCAACCATGTCCACAGAAAAAGAAGCTGGATTACAAATTTCCCCAAAATCAGTTTCTGGAAGGTATGGCAAAAATCAAGTTGCACTATCCACTATGCATGAGCACTGCCACAATCATACCCGCAGACCTGACAGCCCACTATGAGATGACCCGGGGCATGGCACAAAGGCAACACAGTCAAATAATAAATAAGAGTCCCTTTATTATCTCCAACTTTGCCCCCAATGTCCAGGTTACCTTCTGGCTGGAGAAAAACTCTCCCAGGAGCAGCCTTTGACTGCAGAAAATTCAGTCCAAAACATGAGCAACACAAACTGTAACTTAAAGTACAAACAAGCCAAACTGAAGTAATTAGTTTGGCAGGGCAAAAACAAGAATTTCAGACTCGAAAGCATGGCAAAACTCACACAGTTGGGAAGATGCCAAAATCACAGATAAACCACATCAATACAAGATAAAGTCACATTTGCTCCCAACAGCCTGCTGCACGCAGCTTGCCTTTTTTATACACTGTGTTCCCAGCTGCAGCTAATGAAGGGAATCAGGGCCCTTTCCTCCCCCATAAGCCACGCAACCCACATTGCTCTCTTCTCTATTCTTCCCTGCATGATGAAGAGGGGGTGGGCCTGGGTCTTCCTCTGAACTCCTTCTCCCTTGTTCTACCTCTCCCCTGTTCTGCCCAGCTGGACTTTGCCCTTCCCCAGTTTCCTCCACAACCAACAGAGCCACAATCCCACTCCCTGTCAGCTGTTCAGCTTCCTCCACAGATTCAGACTCTGACAGGGGCATACGCTATTTAATAAACTAAGATACTTCAAATTATAAATAATTTCAGTTTCTTAAACAAATATGGAAGGAGAAAGGAGACAGCATCAAGCACAAAATATTAAATATTCTATCTATTCTAAAGTGTTTCCCCATTAACCATATGGTTTAATCCACAGTCTACATTCACTTGCTCTTAGTCAGCTCCCATCCAAAAATCAATATTTCTAGAAAAGAATGGACATAAAAATTTGACTTCAACCATAATGTCAGATTTTGGAAGCCATATTGAGACCAGATGCTCCCGCTGCCACATTTTGAGCCTGGGAAAGTGGGAGGGGGAATTTCTTGGAGTGTATATAGTTAGACATAATAACATTCTTTTCTAATTTAAGGTCATGTTGTTTTACGCATAAGTGATGGCAAGTCTTAAGCAGGATGGATGGTGATTGGGCCATGTGATGCGATGATGGGTGCAGGGGATGGATTTTGTAGTTTTTGTAGTTTTCAAGGAAGCCCAGAACTTTCAGATTTGGGATTCCCCAGTTGTGCCAGTTACTATCCAAAATAAAAGGAACTTTTGAGAAGATGTCTGTCTCAGAATTATTGTGTGGAGTGGAGGTTTGCTGGGCACGCTGACACATAAACAGTTTAAAATTATCTTTCCACCTAAGGATTCATATATGGAGATCAAATAGACAGGGTTCAAGGGATCAGGAGTGGGATTCTACCAGTTCACACCTATTCGCTAGAACCGGTTGTGAACATTCTAAGCAGTTTGGAGAACCGGTTGTTAGAAGAAATTACTGGTCTAATCCTGTAAGGAAGGCAGGAAGGAAACATTCTGTTGTTGCTTACAGAAACTGCCTCTCCGTTAACCCTTATTACATTCTTGGTAGGATTAGACTTCCTGTCTCAGGAACGTCTCTGGAGTTTTTTTCCCTCCTTTGCTAGTACTTTGCTTGTGTGGAGTGACCATTCAAAGTTACAATGGCACTGAAAAAAGTGACTTATAACAATTTTTCACACTTACAACTGTTGCAGCATCCCCACAGTCATGAGAGGCCAGGCAAGGAGATGCGTGATATTGAGTTGGCCACACCCAGCCAATACCATGACCACCAAGCCATGTCCACCCAGTCACATGACCACCAAGCCATGCCCACCACCTAAGCCATGCCCACAGAACCAGTTGTTAAAAATTTTGAATCCCACCCTTGATACTGATTACTTAATAGACATTAGAACACAATGGTAGAGTTAGTGCCCCCAACCTAGAATGTCACCAAAGTTCATAGCTCTAGCTGACATCTCCAGTGTTCTCTGGAGACAAGATCCCACACTGAAGGACAGCAGAAGTCATTATCAGGGTATTGAATTATCTTCCTCCAGCATCACTTTCTGGGCATATCCTGACAGAAAAGACCACAACCATTAGAGAACATTGCCTCCAGGGGTGGATCTGTGAATTTTCACTAAGATATTAAAATTCTGCAGCTGTCCTTTACAATGTGGGGCCCTAGAAGGTGTTCAGAATCCCAAGAGGACAATTTCTTCTCATTGTAATTTTCATAATCCTGGTGTTTGAGACCTCTTCTGCCACATCTTGCCTTTGATACAAACATCAGACTGAAGAAAGATGAAAGGGATTTTGCATCAGAAAAGGAAAAATGCCACAGATCATGCTGTATGACACAAGTTAAGGGTTAGAGATGGTGCTCTTGAATGTACCTTTCTCTTTTTCCATGTGAAGATTAGTTTGTTTCTGTCTGAATCAGGAAAGTGAAGGTGCTTTGAATTCTTCTCACTCTTCTTGTTGTTCATGTTTAGAAACAGGAAGGAGATTGATTCAGCCCTGTAACTTATGGATCTTCTGCTTCTGATGCTGCTGGTGTCTCTGGCAGTCTCGGAGAAGCTTAGAATGAAATGCCCACTGAATTTTGAGATCCAGGATGGGGAAAAACCATGGAACTATTACAGGCCAGGAGGCCATTTCATTGGCATAGTCACCACTGAAACAACATCATCATCTAGAATGTTGCCTTTTAATATGGCTCCTTCTAGTCAGTCTCGCTCGAAAGTTACCCAATGTGATGGAGTTACATTCCATCCATTTGCAGTTCTAACAAGCTTCTTTTGTTTTTCAGTTACTCATTACTGATATTGCAGGAACTGTCTAATTTCTTGTGAATCATTCTGATGCCCATGGCTTTCCTTTTTTGTCTTCTATTGTGGAAGGGACTCAAATCCAAACATGAGGCAAATACAAAGCCAGATTATTTATCCACTCTCATTTAATACTGACTTTACTACTTGAATATTAGATTTGGTTTAAAGTAGGGTTGCAGATTCTTCTACCCACCTCATTTTCATGTTTATATAACCATTAATTGACACAATATTCAATGTCTGATCCTTAAAAGAATAGAGGATGAATTGCTTTTCTTAGTCACTTATGAAGATCCTCTTCATTATATGATGGTTCTGCTTTAATGATTGAATGATTCTGAATACAAGTTACTGGGCAGATGAATATTAAGACTGGTAGAAATAATGGTGTACTTGTGATTCTTCACCATGGTGGAGGACTATCTCCATTCCATCTTCTCAAATGTTCATAAAAGTTACCTTCTTAATGGGTGGCTATCATTTATTTATCCCTTTTAATCTGTAATGCCACAAGACACTTGTAGGAAATGAGAGGATTATGATTTTGTTGTTTCTGTTGATGATTTGAACATAACATGACATTATTTTAAACTGCTAATCATGGTTTCTGTTACAGAGCACCTGATTATGATGAACATAAACAAGCTAAATACATTACTAACATGGGCTGCATCCTGCCCATACCCTTTTATCTTTCTTGGTGATTTCAATCTACCTCATATTGACTGGACCCTAATGATTGGACACAACCTTCTACAATGCTATTACAAATCTGGGACTGGAACAACTAGTAACCAACAACACTAGACTAAACAACTGCCTCGATCTCATCTTCTGTAATAGTTTGAATTTAATTTACGGAATACAAACTAAAGAACCCTTTTCCAGTAACAATATGATTGACTTTTGTCTCAACATACGTCCACACAAAAATCACCACAATGATGTAATTCCCAATTGTAACTTCAAAAAAGGCAACTATGATCTTATACACAACGATCTCTCATCCCTTGATTGGCAATCTCTATTCACTGGATGCAATACTGTTGAAGACCATTACAACATATTTTTACTTGAAGTCAAAAGAGTCATCAAACTATATGTACCAACAACAACTCCCAAAACAAAACAAAAAGCAGATTACCCATATCAATAAGGAAACTTCAATCCAAAAAGAGATCACTCTGGCGGAAAAACAAATCTGGTCACGTTGCACAATTTCAAAAACCGATACAAAAATTTATGCCACCAGATAAAGACCGAATGCACCAATTATCACATTAAACAAGAGGAAAACCTTCTAAGCACCAATTCCACCCGTGTTTTTACAATTTTGTAAACAACAAACTAAAAGACTCAAGGTCCATCCCTCCCTTGATAGGACCTGATGGTAAAGACTGCAACGACGACACCATTAAAGCCAACATCTTTAACACATTCTTCGGCTCAGTATTTGTAAACAGCAATGGATCATGCCCAGTATTTCCTAGCCATACCACAGATAACAACAATGATCTAATACATATCGATTTCACAGAAGACAATGTTGAAAAAGCACTACGCAACCTAAAACCATCTCTATCTATTGGACCGGATGGAATATGTGCCTACTTCTTAAGAAAGCTATCCACTGCCATAGCCAAACCTCTAAGCATAATCTTTGAAAAATCTTTCAGAACCAGCTCCTTGCCTAACCTATGGTCACAAGCCACAGTCATCCCCATCTTCAAAAAGGAGACCCAAGCCTAGTTGAAAATTACAGGCCAATCTCCTTATGCTGCATCACCTGTAAAGTCATGGAATCAATTATTAACCAATCCATCATCCTTCACTTAGAGACAAATAACCTACTCTCCAATAAACAATTTGGTTTCAGAAAAACTATCCTGTAATCTGCAACTCTTACACTGCAAAAACATATGGACGACACAACTCGACCAGGGCAAAGCAATAGACGCAATCTACATAGACTTGTAAAGCCTTTGATTCAGTGGTACATGACAAACTACTCCTAAAAATAAAATCCTATGGTATCTCTGGACAACTGAATAACTGGATAGAAGCATTCCTGTCAAACAGACAACAAATGGTCAAAATCGGGAGCGTACTATCAAATCCAGTACCTGTCAATAGTGGTGTTCCCCAAGGCAGTGTTCTAGGACCAACTCTCTTCATACTCTACATAAACGACCTCTGTGATCATATTAAGAGCAATTGCGTTCTCTTCGCTGATGATGTAAAGCTGTTCAATACCACAGACAATACTGCTACCCTACAAAAAGATCTTGACTAGTTCCACTACTATTTTTCTAATTTATTTTTAAATTGCACAACTGTATATCTCAATGGAAGAAGAACAAAGCAAAGCTTGGAAGGAGGGACTGGGGAAGAAATAGGGGGTGTGTGGCAGATTTGGCAAGCCTTCTTACTAGTGCCAGATAAAATATCTCTTCTGCTACTTTTTTGGTTTGAGATGTCCCATTCCATGTTTATCTGAGAACATTTATGTTCTTTGAAACTTGAGGAATGGTCTTACATCAACTTTCGGAAGAAAGGGCCTCCCCTTGAGGATTACTGAGAAGATGCCACTGCTCCACAATGAGATGGTGTGATATTTATGGGTGCCCTTCAGTGGTGGGATTCTTTTTCTTTACTCCCAGTTCTGTGGGCATGGCTTAGTGGGCGTGGCAGGGGAAGGATACTGTAAATCTCCAGTCAGAATTTGCCGGTTCTCCAAACCTCAAAATTTCACTACCGGTTCTCCAGAACTGGTCGGAACCTGCTGAAATACATTACCTCTAGGTGCCCTTCATTAAACCCATTTTAACTATTTATGTAAGACCTATAGATAACTTAGATTGTTTGCAGGACTGGCTTTCTCTGCCAATGAATATTCACCAGATCCTCTGAACTGGATCCTGAAAGATTAATTGACTCATTATTTACTTCCAACAATGTAGGTTCCTATCAAGATTCAGCAAATTACACAGGGAATTCTTCAAGTCCTAGAATTTCCTTCCTTCATAGACCTTAACTATACTGTGTATCAGAGGTGGTATTCACAACTTTAAAAGAACTACAATGACGTGGGGAAAATACCCGAACCAAGTCTAACACCATATATATATATATATATATATATATATATATATATATATATATATATATATATGTATGTATGTATGTATGTATGTATGTATGTATGTATGTATATATGTATATGTATATGTATATGTATATGTATATATATATGTATATGTATATGTATATGTATATGTATATGTATATGTATATGTATATTTAAAATGAGATTCTTCTTAATTTTCTTGCAATTGTTAAATTATGGAATTGTTTCATCAGACTTTCTCCCAAGACCAATTTCTTGAAAAGCAAAAGACAGAATAGTAAAGAAATGTGTCTGCTGATGTTCAATAAATTGTTTTTATACATTTATGAACTATTTACTATTTACTGGGGTTTACTTTCTCTCAGTATCAGCTGTCCTCCAATGAAGGTATTCTGTAAAAAGTAAAATAACATATTAAAGAAATATTGGCATTTGATTTCCTCAGATATGGAAAAATGCACCAAGTGTCCAGATGATAAATTTCCAAATGAGGATCGAGTCCAATGTATTCCCAAAGTCATATCCTTCCTGTCTTATGAAGTACATCTGAGTATTATCCTAGTCTCTTTTACCTTACTCTTGTTCCTAACCACAAGCCTTGTTTTAGTCATATTCATTAAATACCGAGAAACTCCCATTGTTAAATCCAACAACCGGGACCTCTCTTACATCATCCTGGTCTCCCTCTTGCTTTGCTTCTTGTCTCCTTTTCTCTTCTTTGATCAACCAAGAAAAGCCACCTGCCTTCTCCGACAAGCAGTTTTCAGCATCATCTTCTCAGTTGCTATTTCTTCTCTTTTGGCAAAAACAATCACAATAGTGCTGGTTTTCCTGGCCACAAAACCAGGAAACCGAGTGAAGAGATGGTTGGGAAAGAGCTTGGCCAACTCCATCATCCTTTCCTGTTCTGCTATCCAAATTACCATCTGCTCCATCTGGCTAGGAATTTCTCCTCCATTCCCTGAGTCTGACCTCCACTCCCAGCCTGGAGAGATCATCCTTCAGTGCAATGAAGGCTCTGTTATCATGTTCTACATCACCCTCAGCTATTTGGGTTTCCTGGCTTCCGCCTGCTTCACAGTGGCTTTCCTGGCCAGGAACCTGCCTGGGGCCTTCAATGAAGCCAAGCTGATCACCTTCAGCATGCTGGTCTTCTGCAGTGTCTGGGTTACATTTGTGCCCACCTACCTGAGCACCAAAAGGAAATACATGGTGGCTGTTCAGGTCTTCTCCATCTTGTCCTCCAGTGCTGGTCTTCTGGTCTGCATCTTCATCCCCAAGTGCTACATTATCATTCTGAGGCCAGATCTGAATACAAAGGGCAGCTTACGACCAGAAGAAATGTAGAAATGTGAGATAGGGAATTTCCATTTAAATTTTTATTGTATTCCAAAGATCTAGAGGGGGAAAAATAAACAAAAAAATGAACAGACTAAACCTAGAAAATGGCTGAAGATCTTCTCTGTACCTGAGGGACCACTGATTTTCCTTGAATTTGTTAAAGGGGCTGCAAAATAGTGTTGTGAGAAAAACAAGTTCTCAAAAGAGTGTGAATGTGTTAACAAATTAGAGAGATAGAAGCAGGTGGGATTCAATTTTGTTAACAAACAGTTCTGTGGGCATGGCTTAGTTGGTGAGCATGGCTTGGTGATCATGTTATTGACTGGGTGTGGCCAACTCAATATCACTCACATCGAGGCACCATCTCCTCGCCTGGCCTCTCATGACTGTGGGGATGCTGCAACAGTCATAAGTGTGAAAAATGGTCATAAGTCACTTTTTTCAGTGCCATTGTAACTTTGAATGGTCACTCCACACCAGCAAAGTACCAGCAAGGAAGTCTAGTCCTGCCAAGAATGTAATAAGGGTTAATGAAGAGGCAGTTTCTGTAAGCAACACCAGAATGTTTCCTTCCTGCCTTCCTTACAGGATTAGGCCAGTAATTTCTTCTAACAACTGGTTCTCCGAATTGCTTAGAATGTTAACAACCAGTTCTAGCAGAATAGGTGTGAACTGGTAGAATCCCCCCTTGGATAGAAGGAATGCATAAGGCAACCTTGACATCTCATTTCTCATTATATTTTATCAAACATGGAATGGCAATTCAACTGATATGTTTCTTTTTATTTAGACAAAAATTCTTTCTTAAGGATAGTAACAGTACATTGCTGGAGAAGTAATCTGAGGCTTTCTAATTATGAACATTTGTGCTTACGTGATCCATTAAATATGCCTATATATAATTATCATCTGTTCTGCTTTCTTGAAATGTATAAATATCAGTGCCTATCTGTAGGATTTCCTCCAACTGTTTTCTAGAGGGAAATTCCTCCAGTGTACACTGAATAAATAATAAGTGCAGTGAGCCTTGATTATTGCATTTTTGTGGTCCTTTGTTGGATTGCAAAGAAACTGGGGTCAGAAGTGGATTTCATAATCTTACAATCTTCTATTTGTGACCAGGGACAACAGTTGTGGCATCTGTACATAGGATGAGTGTTGTGAGATTGATCTTATGTCACTCTCTGCTGACACTGTTTAGGTGTGTGTGTAAGGCAACAATTTGTCTCTAAAATTCTATTTTGGTTAGAGGGAGTTGTTGAATGTATGTGGTCCCTTCCCTTCCAATTCTCAATTGCCCCTGACCCTGCTATGAGCTCAACTGAGAAATGATTGGATATATCAGAAAAACAAAGTGGAAATTGGCCTTGGAGGGGTGAGTATTCAGCAGATTCTGACCAGTTCTGGAGAAACAGTAGTGGAAATTTTGAGTCGTCCGGAGAACCGGAAAATATCACCTCTGACTGGAGATTTTACAGTACCCTTCCCCTGCCATGCCCACCAAGCCACGCCCACAGAACTGGTAATAAAAAAATTTGAATCCTACCACTGGGTGAATGGGTAAAATAAATGATGACATAGTGTAATATGTCATGTATTTGTAAGGCATCCAGAAAGTATCCATGATATCAATCACTCCGAGACATTTCTCTCCAATTGATTTATTTAGAAACAGACCTGGCACATCAAAGGCAATTTCCCAAGTGAAATTATTTTCGCGCGTTACACAGAATCCACCTTCTCTCTTCCCTTCTCTCCTCCCACTTCTACACTTCATAAATCACGAGAACCAATTAACTGCCACTGGAATTTCTTAATACGACATACAGAATAACCTTGAACTTTTCAACTCCTCCAACTGTCTTAAAAAAAATGTGGCAGCTGAATTGTAAAGCTTACAGTATTGGTGTTTGTCTGAGGTTGTATTTACCTACTTTTAAGAACTGCTAAGGACCTGATCACTTGCACTACATCGTGATACATAAAACCATAAAACTCAAAAAGAGTGTACTTACTTTTTTACATGACTGTAAAACCTCCATGGACCACCTCCCATCCAGGAGAGAATTGATCACCTAGAACAACACCAGATAATCAGCCTATGCAATAAGGGAGGAGAAATGTATTACCTCTTATATTGGTGTGAATGGGCCTGAATGTGATCATAGAACTGGGTTTGGTCAGAGTCACTCTTAATCTTAACAGATAACAGAAAATCAGAGTTGGAAGGGACCTTATAGGTCATCTAGTCCAACCCCCACCCAAGCAGGAGACCCTACACCATTTCTGACAGATGGCAGTCCAATCTCTTCTTGAAAGCCTCCAAGCTCCCACAACTTCCAAAGGCAAGCTGTTCCATTGGTTGATTGTTCTCACTGTCAGAAAGTTTCTCCTTATTTCCAGGTTGAATCTCTCCTTGTTCAGTTTCCATCCATTATTCCTTGTCTGGCCTTCAGGTACTTTGGAAAATAGCTTGACCCCTTCCTCTCAAATATTGGAACAGTCCCTCAAATATTGGGACACTGCTATCATGTCTCCCCTGGTCCTTCTCTTCACTAGACTAGCCAGGCCCAGTTCCTGCAACCATTCTTCATATGTTTTATTCTTCAGTCCCCTAATCATTCTGGTTGCTCTTCCCTGTACTTTATCTAGAGTCTCAACATCTTTTTTATAGTGTGGTGACCAAAACTGGATGCAGTACTCTAGGTGTGGTCTTACTAAGGCTTTATAGGGTGGTATTTTTCTTCCCCTGTGTTTAGGCATCATTTATATTTCAGTATATTTCACAAAAAGACAAGCTCTCAGCCATTTTCTAAAGCACCAATGAGGTTGAGAAAATGGTTTTCCTGAAAAACACAAACCTGTGGAATTCTGTTAACAAAGGGTGAACAAACAACACACAAACTTAGTCATGAAGTCCAGTGGCAACAATGCTTAATCAGCAACCCAGGCAGAAATCACCAGGATGTGTGAGTTTATGTGGGAAACTTATTTAGGAGCCAGAGGGGCCACTTCTAGGGAATTACTTTGAGGTTGCCTCCCCTAGATCTTGTAAGGAAAGCTGAAAACCCCTTTGAGACATAGGATAATTGAAGAGGAATTACCGAAACCATCATTCTGACAAACGTGATGTTTCTTTAAGGCAGGGGGTCTTCAAACTTGATATCTTTAAGACTTGTGGACTTCAACTCCAAGAATTCCTCCTCCAGCCATGTTAGCTCAGGAATTCTGGGAGTTGAAGTCCAGAAGTCTTAAACTTGCCAAGTTTGAAGACTTCTTGCTTTAAGGTTATGGTACAGCCATGGTATGGGCAGAAGAACCAGGAACATCCTAACATTGACTGAAATGGTGAATGGTGCATAGAGATTGAGAGGAAATCATCCCCAGATAGCACAATACATCTTCTCAGTGAAGGGTGGAATGAACCATCAACATTTCAGAGCACCGGTATCAGAGGGAGCTATCTCAACCAATGTCTAACTACGTGGAATCCCAACACAGGATGTCCCAGGAAGGCAAAGTCTCCAGGTCCCCATGCCTGATTGACGGGTATTTCTGATCATTATTCTACCACCTAGCTTCTGGTCATTCTCCAAGCAGTGAGTGTGCAAGTATTGGAAATTAGGCAGGGAGGCACCTCCTGTTCAGCTGGAGCAGTCAGATGACAAGGAACAACTCTCCAGCCATACAGAGGTGAGTATAATAACATTCGTCAAAGAGGCTCCTCGCTTATCAAAGGGTGATTCATGAGTAATTGCAACCAGCAGCCTAGCAACAGGTTTATACATCTCCTTTGTTTTCAGTCTTTTCTGGAGACAACCCTTTGGCTTCAACATGGGCAGCTATGTGCCTCTTCATTTCAACTTGTCATCAACTCTTGTTCCTGCTTTGCTCATGACTTTTTGTCTCTTGACTACCCATTGCTTATTATCTTGCCTTTGGTGCTTTGGAAAATAGAATGACCCCCTCTTCTTTGTGGCAGCACTCAAATATTGGAATACTTCTATCATATCTCCACTAGTCCTGCTTTTTTAAAAGTAAACACAACCGATTCCTGCAACCATTGTTCATATAGTTTAACTTCTAGTCCCCTTATCTGTGTTGCTCTTTTCTGCCAAATCTCTACATCTTTTAATAATTTGATGACCAAAACTGGATGCAGTATTCCAAGTGTGGCCTTACCAAGGCATTATAAAGTGGTATTAACACTTCACGTGATTTTGATTCTATCCTTCTGTTAATGCAGCCTAGAACTATGTTGGCTTTTTTGGCAGCTGCAGCCCATGGCTGGCTCATATTTAAATGATTGTTCATGAGTCCCCAAGATCCCTCTCACAGTTACTACTATTGAGAGAGGTTTGACGTACACCAGAGGTGTCAAATTTGATTTCATTGAGGGCCACATCAGGGCTGTGTTTGATGTGGCCCTCAATGAAATCAAGGGCTGCCTCGGGGGGGCAGAGTGGGCACAGCCAGGGTGGGTGTGGCCAGCTCAATATCCATCATGTTGGGAGTACCTGTGCTGGCCTGAGCACTCTGCCAGAGAAAATGGGCTCCCGACGGCCTCCTGTAACCCTCTGCCAGCAAAAACAGCTCGCACCCTTCCTGAGCTCAGTTTTTTGCTGGCAAAGGCATCATGGACCAGTCCTTCACTGTTTCCAGTGTGGCCCCATGAGCCAGATCTAAGTATCCTGTGGGTTGGATCCAGTCCCTGGGCCTTGAGTTTGACACCCCGACCTATACTATACCCATGCATTTGTTTTTTTCTTGTCTGAATATAGAACTTACTTTTTTCACCATTGAATTTCATTTTGTTAGATAGCACCCAATGTTCTAGTCTGTCAAGATGCTTCTGTATCTTAAGCCTATCTTTTGGAGGGTTGGCTATTGCTTCCAGTTTGGTGTCCTCTGCAAATTTGATGAGTTCCCTATCTGTCTCCTCGTCAAAATAATTGATGAAGATGTTGAAAAGTGCTGAGCCTAAAACAGAGCCTTTTTGTCTGAGACATTTTATCCTCCACATATCCCAAATAAACTTCCCAGAGGCCCAGCAGTTATTCTGATGGGTTCCCTCTAACCAATAAGGACCAGGTCAACCTTAAATATGGATTCAGCATGACTATTAGCGAGACACCATGAGGGTGAAAAAATATTGCTATTTCACCACCTTTATCATTGTGAGTTAATCCTCAATGCAGGCTCTTACACACGTATGATAATATTCCTTTCAATGTTATCCAGACACCTTTCAGCTGTTGCATCTTCTGGAGCTTCTCTGTTAACCAGAAGTACACTACAGCATTAACAAAGGATGGAAGTGTGATCCAAGGCTTCATCCACTCGCCCATTCCCAGACTGAGACCTTACCTGGATCAGCAGATCCAATGAAAGCAACTTTGTTAGGCATTCAAGTGCAATAACTAGAACCCAGAGCCACCAAATATCTTGTTAGTCAGGCACTGAGAGTGGGCCATACAGTGGGACAACTTTTGAATAGCAGATCAGATGTCACCAAGTATAACCCACTAAAACTGTCACAATCTACTATCCTGTCAGCTTCTGTGATGACCTGGGATGTGGCACAAAGGCAACAAAGTCAAATAAGAGTCCTTTTAATACCTCCAACTTTGCCACCAATGTCCAGGTTACCTTTGACTGGAGAAAAAATTCTCCCAAGAACAGCCTTTAAGTGGAGGAAATTCAGTCTGAAAACAAAGTACATACAAACTGTAAATAAAAATCCAAACAAATCACACTGCAGTAATTAACTTGACAGGGCAGGAGAAGGAGAAGGAATTACAGATTTGAAAGCCCAGAAAAACACATACAGTTGGGAAGATGCCAGGAACCCAAGTAAGCCTCGACGATACCAGATAATTCATGATTTGCTCCCAACAACTTGCTGTGTGCAGCTTCCTGTTTTATACACTGTGTTCCCAGCTGCAGCTAATGAAGGGAATCAGGGCCCTTTCCTCCCCGTAAGCCACACAACTCACATTGCTGCCTTCTCCGTTCCTCCCTGCATGCTTCGGATGAAGAGGGTGGGCCTGGGCCTTCCTCCCACCTCTGCCTTGCTTTACCTCTCTCCTGTTCTGCCCAGACAGCCTTTGCCTTCCCGGTTTCTTCCACGAGCCAACAGAGCCACGCTCCCACTCCCTGTCAGCTGCTTGGCCTCCCCCTCTGAATCAGGTTCTGACAGGGGCATGACAGCTTCCGCCATTCATTCAAACCCCCAGTTAACTCTTGTACACCAAGGTGTAGATATCAATGTCCTCCATCTCCAAATACGAAATGTAATCCAAAGAGAAAAACTGACTCAGAGACATCAGGAACACAGGAACTCCCAACCACATTTACTTGGCAATCTTAGGGGGGGAGGATTCTCAAAAATATCAGAGATGGATAGGACAAAAGGGCCCTCTTCACCAACCATGTCCACAGAAAAAGAAGCTGGATTACAAATTTCCCAAAATCAGTTTCTGGAAGGTATGGCAAAAATCAAGTTGCACTATCCACTATGCATGAGCACTGCCACAATTATACCCGCAGACCTGACAGCCCATTATGAGATGATCCGGGGCATGGCACAAAGGCAACACAGTCAAATAATAAATAAGAGTCCCTTATTATCTCCAACTTTGCCCCCAATGTCCAGGTTACCTTCTGGCTGGAGAAAAACTCTCCCAGGAGCAGCCTTTGACTGCAGAAAATTCAGTCCAAAACATGAGCAACACAAACTGTAACTTAAAGTACAAACAAGCCAAACTGAAGTAATTAGTTTGGCAGGGCAAAAACAAGAATTTCAGACTCGAAAGCATGGCAAAACTCACACAGTTGGGAAGACGCCAAAATCACAGATAAACCACATCAATACAAGATAAAGTCACATTTGCTCCCAACAGCCTGCTGCACGCAGCTTGCCTTTTTTATACACTGTGTTCCCAGCTGCAGCTAATGAAGGGAATCAGGGCCCTTTCCTCCCCAATAAGCCATGCAACCCACATTGCTCTCTTCTCTATTCTTCCCTGCATGATGAAGAGGGGGTGGGCCTGGGTCTTCCTCTGAACTCCTTCTCCCTTGTTCTACCTCTCCCCTGTTCTGCCCAGCTGGACTTTGCCCTTCCCCAGTTTCCTCCACAACCAACAGAGCCACAATCCCACTCCCTGTCAGCTGTTCAGCTTCCTCCACAGATTCAGACTCTGACAGGGGCATACGCTATTTAATAAACTAAGATACTTCAAATTATAAATAATTTCAGTTTCTTAAACAAATATGGAAGGAGAAAGGAGACAGCATCAAGCACAAAATATTAAATATTCTATCTATTCTAAAGTGTTTCCCCATTAACCATATGGTTTAATCCACAGTCTACATTCACTTGCTCTTAGTCAGCTCCCATCCAAAAATCAATATTTCTAGAAAAGAATGGACATAAAAATTTGACTTCAACCATAATGTCAGATTTTGGAAGCCATATTGAGACCAGATGCTCCCGCGCTGCCACATTTTGAGCCTGGGAAAGTGGGAGGGGGGGAATTTCTTGGAGTGTATATAGTTAGACATAATAACATTCTTTTTCTAATTTAAGGTCATGTTGTTTTACGCATAAGTGATGGCAAGTCTTAAGCAGGATGGATGGTGATTGGGCCATGTGATGCGATGATGGGTGCAGGGGATGGATTTTGTAGTTTTTTGTAGTTTTCAAGGAAGCCCAGAACTTTCAGATTCGGGATTCCCCAGTTGTGCCAGTTACTATCCAAAATAAAAGGAACTTTTGAGAAGATGTCTGTCTCAGAATTATTGTGTGGAGTGGAGGTTTGCTGGAACGCTGACACATAAACAGTTCTAAAATTATCTTTCCACCTAAGGATTCATATATGGAGATCAAATAGACAGGGTTCAAGGGATCAGGAGTGGGATTCTACCAGTTCACACCTATTCGCTAGAACCGGTTGTGAACATTCTAAGCAGTTTGGAGAACCGGTTGTTAGAAGAAATTACTGGTCTAATCCTGTAAGGAAGGCAGGAAGGAAACATTCTGGTGTTGCTTACAGAAACTGCCTCTCCGTTAACCCTTATTACATTCTTGGTAGGATTAGACTTCCTGTCTCAGGAACGTCTCTGGAGTTTTTTTTCCCTCCTTTGCTAGTACTTTGCTTGTGTGGAGTGACCATTCAAAGTTACAATGGCACTGAAAAAAGTGACTTATAACAATTTTTCACACTTACAACTGTTGCAGCATCCCCACAGTCATGAGAGGCCAGGCAAGGAGATGCGTGATATTGAGTTGGCCACACCCAGCCAATACCATGACCACCAAGCCATGTCCACCCAGTCACATGACCACCAAGCCATGCCCACCACCTAAGCCATGCCCACAGAACCAGTTGTTAAAAATTTTGAATCCCACCCCTGATACTGATTACTTAATAGACATTAGAACACAATGGTAGAGTTAAGTGCCCCCAACCTAGAATGTCACCAAAGTTCATAGCTCTAGCTGACATCTCCAGTGTTCTCTGGAGACAAGATCCCACACTGAAGGACAGCAGAAGTCATTATCAGGGTATTGAATTATCTTCCTCCAGCATCACTTTCTGGGCATATCCTGACAGAAAAGACCACAACCATTAGAGAACATTGCCTCCAGGGGTGGATCTGTGAATTTTCACTAAGATATTAAAATTCTGCAGCTGTCCTTTACAATGTGGGGCCCTAGAAGGTGTTCAGAATCCCAAGAGGACAATTTCTTCTCATTGTAATTTTCATAATCCTGGTGTTTGAGACCTCTTCTGCCACATCTTGCCTTTGATACAAACATCAGACTGAAGAAAGATGAAAGGGATTTTGCATCAGAAAAGGAAAAATGCCACAGATCATGCTGTATGACACAAGTTAAGGGTTAGAGATGGTGCTCTTGAATGTACCTTTCTCTTTTTTCCATGTGAAGATTAGTTTGTTTCTGTCTGAATCAGGAAAGTGAAGGTGCTTTGAATTCTTCTCACTCTTCTTGTTGTTCATGTTTAGAAACAGGAAGGAGATTGATTCAGCCCTGTAACTTATGGATCTTCTGCTTCTGATGCTGCTGGTGTCTCTGGCAGTCTCGGAGAAGCTTAGAATGAAATGCCCACTGAATTTTGAGATCCAGGATGGGGAAAAACCATGGAACTATTACAGGCCAGGAGGCCATTTCATTGGCATAGTCACCACTGAAACAACATCATCATCTAGAATGTTGCCTTTTAATATGGCTCCTTCTAGTCAGTCTCGCTCGAAAGTTACCCAATGTGATGGAGTTACATTCCATCCATTTGCAGTTCTAACAAGCTTCTTTTGTTTTTCAGTTACTCATTACTGATATTGCAGGAACTGTCTAATTTCTTGTGAATCATTCTGATGCCCATGGCTTTCCTTTTTTTGTCTTCTATTGTGGAAGGGACTCAAATCCAAACATGAGGCAAATACAAAGCCAGATTATTTATCCACTCTCATTTAATACAGACTTTACTACTTGAATATTAGGTTTGGTTTAAAGTAGGGTTGCAGATTCTTCTACCCACCTCATTTTCATGTTTATATAACCATTAATTGACACAATATTCAATGTCTGATCCTTAAAAGAATAGAGGATGAATTGCTTTTCTTAGTCACTTATGAAGATCCTCTTCATTATATGATGGTTCTGCTTTAATGATTGAATGATTCTGAATACAAGTTACTGGGCAGATGAATATTAAGACTGGTAGAAATAATGGTGTACTTGTGATTCTTCACCATGGTGGAGGACTATCTCCATTCCATCTTCTCAAATGTTCATAAAAGTTACCTTCTTAATGGGTGGCTATCATTTATTTATCCCTTTTAATCTGTAATGCCACAAGACACTTGTAGGAAATGAGAGGATTAAATTTAAAAATGATTTTGTTGTTTCTGTTGATGATGATGGCAACAACATGAACATATTTTACAGTACAGGACATTATTTTAAACTGCTAATCATGGTTTTCACCATTCAAATGTTTAACAATTCGATTCTTACTATGTTACAGAGCACCTGATTATGACATCGAACATGTAAACAAGCTAAATACATTACTAACATGGGCTGCATCCTGCCCATACCCTTTTATCTTTCTTGGTGATTTCAATCTACCTCATATTGACTGGACCCTAAATGATTGTACAACTGAAATCATACACACAACCTTCTACAATGCTATTACAAATCTGGGACTGGAACAACTAGTAACCAACAACACTAGACTAAACAACTGCCTCGATCTCATCTTCTGTAATAGTTTGAATTTAATTTACGGAATACAAACTAAAGAACCCTTTTCCAGTAGTGACCACAATATGATTGACTTTTGTCTCAACATACGTCCACACAAAAATCACCACAATGATGTAATTCCCAATTGTAACTTCAAAAAAGGCAACTATGATCTTATACACAACGATCTCTCATCCCTTGATTGGCAATCTCTATTCACTGGATGCAATACTGTTGAAGACCATTACAACATATTTTTACTTGAAGTCAAAAGAGTCATCAAACTATATGTACCAACAACAACTCCCAAAACAAAACAAAAAGCAGATTACCCATATCAATAAGGAAACTTCAATCCAAAAAGAGATCACTCTGGCGGAAAAACAAATCTGGTCACGTTGCCAATTTCAAAAACCGATACAAAAATTTATGCCACCAGATAAAGACCGAATGCACCAATTATCACATTAAACAAGAGGAAAACCTTCTAAGCACCAATTCCACCCGTGCTTTTACAATTTTGTAAACAACAAACTAAAAGACTCAAGGTCCATCCCTCCTTGATAGGACCTGATGGTAAAGACTGCAACGACGACACCATTAAAGCCAACATCTTTAACACATTCTTCGGCTCAGTATTTGTAAACAGCAATGGATCATGCCCAGTATTTCCTAGCCATACCACAGATAACAACAATGATCTAATACATATCGATTTCACAGAAGACAATGTTGAAAAAGCACTACGCAACCTAAAACCATCTCTATCTATTGGACCGGATGGAATATGTGCCTACTTCTTAAGAAAGCTATCCACTGCCATAGCCAAACCTCTAAGCATAATCTTTGAAAAATCTTTCAGAACCAGCTCCTTGCCTAACCTATGGTCACAAGCCACAGTCATCCCCATCTTCAAAAAGGAGACCCAAGCCTAGTTGAAAATTACAGGCCAATCTCCTTATGCTGCATCACCTGTAAAGTCATGGAATCAATTATTAACCAATCCATCATCCTTCACTTAGAGACAAATAACCTACTCTCCAATAAACAATTTGGTTTCAGAAAAACTATCCTGTAATCTGCAACTCTTACACTGCAAAAACATATGGACGACACAACTCGACCAGGGCAAAGCAATAGACGCAATCTACATAGACTTCTGTAAAGCCTTGATTCAGTGGTACATGACAAACTACTCCTAAAAATAAAATCCTATGGTATCTCTGGACAACTGAATAACTGGATAGAAGCATTCCTGTCAAACAGACAACAAATGGTCAAAATCGGGAGCGTACTATCAAATCCAGTACCTGTCAATAGTGGTGTTCCCCAAGGCAGTGTTCTAGGACCAACTCTCTTCATACTCTACATAAACGACCTCTGTGATCATATTAAGAGCAATTGCGTTTCTTCGCTGATGATGTAAAGCTGTTCAATACCACAGACAATACTGCTACCCTACAAAAAGATCTTGACTATGTATCAGAGTGGTCAAACAAATGGCAACTTCAAATCTCAACAAATAAATGCTCTGTCTTACATATTGGCAAAAAAAATCAGAAAATAAAATACAAGCTGAATAGTCAAGATCTTGTTGATGACTCAAGCTCTGTAAAGGACCTTGGAATACTCACCTCTAATGATCTAAGTGCTAGAGCCCACTGCAACTACATAGCCAAAAGGCATTAAGAGTTGTTAACCTAATCCTACGTAGCTTTTTCTCTGGTAATAATCACACTACTAACCAGAGCATACAAAACATTTGCTAGACCAATACTCGAATACAGTTCATCAGTCTGGAACCCACACTACATATCTGATATTAGCACAATTGAGAAAGTCCAGAAATATTTCACAAGAAGAGTTCTCCACTCCTTTACTCGTTGTAGAATACCTTATGCCACCAGACTTGAAATTCTAGAACTTGAAAACCTTGAATTACGCCGTCTTCGGTCTGACTTAAGCATGGTATATAAAATCATACATTGCAATGTCCTACCTGTCAATGAATACTTCAGCTTCAACCATAACAACACAAGAGCACACAATAGATACAAACTCAAAGTAAACCGCACCAAACTTGATTGCAGGAAATACGACTTCAGCAATAGAGTGGTCAATGTCTGGAATACTCTACCCGACTCTGTAGTTTCTTCCCCAAACCCCAAAAACTTTAACCTTAGACTGTCTACTATTGACCTCACCCCTTTCCTAAGAGGCCTGTAGGGGGCGTGCATAAGCGCACCAAAGTGCCTACCGTCCCTGTCCTATTGTTTCTCTTATTCTTTTATTTTTCTTATATGTACCCATTTCATGTATTCACAACTATGTATACATTTATACTTATTATCTTGTAAACAATTGGCAAATCAAATAAATAATAAATAAATAAAAATAAATAACAAGAATCCCCAGCTCTTACCCAATCTCACACTTGGCTACAACATGCATGACAATTATGTCAGCACCCTTGTTACTTCAGAAGCCTTGATTGACATTCTCTCTACCGGAGAAGCCAATGTTCCCAACTACAGCTGTGGAAGGAAGGAAAACCTTTTGGCTCTTGTTGATGCAGCTAAGAGGGGAACCTCCATTCAGATGTCAACATTAGTAGGTACCTACAAAACCCCACAGGTTTGTGTGTGTATTTCTCTATCTGATAAAGAGGGTTGGGTGGGTGAGTGATAAATCCAGCCATATTTTGTCTATGTAATTCAAGAGATGCTTTTCACCATGATCTTTATTGGTATCATGGCCATGGATTGGGGTACACTCTGGGGAGAGGGGAAAATAGACATATACTCTTATGATACCATCTCCATTGCTTGCTTCTGCTGTACACTTGTGAAGGTGAGGAGAGCCTGTGATGACCCGGGGCTTGGCACAAAAACAACAAAGTCACAAAAGTAGGTAAAGTCCCTTTAATACCTCCAACTTTGCCCCCAATGTCCAGTTATCATTGGCTGGAGAAAAAACTCTCCCAAGAACAGTTTTTAAAGATAACGAAACACACACAGTTGGGAGGATGCCATAACCCAGATAAGACTTGACAAACAAAGATAATTCATGCTTTGCTTCCAGCAAGGTGCTGTGCTCAAACACACTTTTAAAATCCTGTTTTCCCAGCTGCAGCTAATGAAGGGAATCAGAGCCCTTTTCTCCCCCATAACCCCCATAACTCACATTGTTCCCTTCTTCGTTCCTCCCTGTGTGCCCTAGGATGAAGAGGGGGTGGCTCTGGGTCTTCTTCTGAATGCCCAGCTGGACTGTGCCTTTCCCCAGTTTCTTCCACAGCCACCAGAGCCACACTCCCACTCCCTGTCAGCTGCTTGACATCCCCCTCAGAATCAGATTCCAACAGGGGCATGACAGAGCCTTTGTGTCCAATCAGAGGGTCTTTTGACTGCTGGTTGGTGTTTATAGATACATTCTGCTAGCCTTCTGCCTCTCTGTCCTACATAGAGGCTGCCATAGTCCTTATACTCTATATGTTGTAGATGACTCCTTACCTAGGATGTTTTGGTGGGCTTTAGTTGGTTTCTTTGCTGCAATGATATCATGTGGTTTGTTGGTGGATTCTGAGATGTTTTTGATGGACAGCAGTGTTATCCTTTTCAGCTTGTGTTAATTGTGTTATATTAGATTGAATGGTAAGTAACTTTTTGATGAAATTGCTTGGATATCTACTTTGTTGGAAAATGTATAGTTGATCTGTTTCCTTTTTGTGATGTTCAGGGTTGCTGTAGTGTGTTTGTACTTGTCAAAATAATGCCCAACCAAGCAACTAGCAAGTCTTCTTCCACCCACACTGAATAAGAATAAAAAATGTGAGCAAAACTCACTCCCTACTAGCATAGATGAAATTACCTAGTTTGGTAATGAAAAATCTATAAGAAAACAATCAAGCTCAGAGAACACCAAGTACCTCACATTTCAACTTTGAGCTACACATATTCTCCTCTATCAGTTCTAACATTATTAATAAATAAAACTCAATTTCTTGTTCTTTGGAAATGACGTTGTAGCAATAAATGTCTGTTTCACAATGAGCCAATAGAATGAATTAACATGTTTTCTTATCTAGGAGTAGTTTTCTCTGAGACTGGATCTAACTTCTCCCTTCATCAAAAGAGCTTATTTAGAACAAAGGGTTAAGTGAATTTGCTCCTTCAATTAAAAAAAACAAACATATCCCATTGTATTACAGTCTATAATGCCAAGGTTACCAAAATGCTCTTATGTAGAACTAATATTTAGTACTTAAAATGTATCACTGCTAGACCAAAATCACAAAATTTGAAATGTATCTTATAGGTGGATCAAAGAACTTCAGCTGTTGTCTTCAGGGTTGATTTCAGAATGTATGTTTTATTTATTTATTTTATTTTATTTATTTATTTTATTTGCCAATTTATTTAAATTTATTTAAATTATTTAAAGTATTTATTTAAATATGTACTTTGTTCTTTGTCTAAAATCCAGAAGTATATTTAGTAGTCTAAAATTAAAGCTATGGAAAAGGAGAGAATGCCAAAATTTGTCTTGTAGACAAACAAAATTTTAATTAAACACAACTGACCAATTGTATCAGGAGTTTTGGTATCTTTGTGTTTTTCACAACTGCAGAATGAGCTAAAAAGATTACTGCACAAAGAATCCGGGATATCAAAGTAGAGAAAGATATGGCCATCCTCATTAAGGTTGGGACATTAAAATTGATGAGTCTCTACAAATGGACCTTCCAAATTGCCAAGTATTTCAAAGCAAAAATATTTTAGGGTGATATTATCTCAAGATTTCAGCAATTGGACACAATGGTTACTTAGGGTAGATTTAACTAAATCCCTGATACAAAACATGCTTTCATTTGAAGGGCTCCAGAATAAAAATAAATAAATAACATTCTTATTCATTCTTCAGTTGCATAAGGAAGAGAGAGATAATTATCTTAGACTGTACAATTGGACAACAACATAATGTTCTATTATGATCCTTGCATTAAAATAAACCTATATTTCCTGTGTAGTCAGAATTAAAAAAACAACATATACTAAAGATATTTATCTGACAAAATAGTTCAGTTGAGATTTGCATATGTAGGTCGATGATATGATGATGATGATGATGATGATGATGTGTCTGATTCTTGGTGATTCTATGGACCAGATTTCATCATATCTTTTGATCTTGTACTGCTTCTTTCAGTTGCTCTAACTTCTGTCTGATGTCAGTGTTGATGGTGTCCAGCTACCAAGTTCCTTGACAGCCTGGTTTCCTTTTACCATTAACATGATGTAGAAATATATTTATTCTTTTTAACTTAAGTTGTTGTTTTTTCTTTATTTTTATGTACAGTCTTGCTATCATTCTATGCTTTACATCCTGCAACTAGCACTTAGTTAATAATGAATCATTCTAAGAAATTCATGAGTAGCAAGTTGGATATATTAAAATCTATTTTAAAATCTGTATTTTTGGACTCAACCTGCCCGCAAATATAGCATAGCATTCTTCATTGCTTTTGCAGATCAGTGATGCAATTGTTGCAGAGGCTCTCAGTGACAAAAATAGTTTTCCTTTTTTCCACCGGATTCTCCCCCCAAAAGGGGTCACGTATCCAGCAATTGTCCAACTGCTCCTCCATTTCAGATGGACCTTGATTGGGCTCTTTACTTCAGACACAGAGGAGGGAGAGAGTTTCATGAGGACTTTTACTCCTATGCTGGTCAGGAATGGGATTTGTGTGGTGATATCACAACAGTTCTCAGCAATCGGATATACAACACCCCTCTGGGATGCCGTCTCTAAGTGGAGACAATGTCTTTGTGAACTACATAGAAACTGTTAACGTCTGGTTCAGAATCCATACTTTGCAGTTAACATTTGAAGGTGTGCCAGGGCCAATTGAAGGGAAAGTCTGGATCATGGAAAGCATCTAGTATTTGGTAATGGGATGGGAGAATCTTTACAACTATGTCCATAGTATTTGGAGCTTTGCTTCTCAGGAAAAAGCAAGGCCAGAAGATTCTGAACACAATCTATTTGTGGAAAGGAAATCGGTCTTTTCAATGTTCCTATTCAAAGCACATTTCTTCTGTTAAAGGTCAGAAAAGATGCACTTAGGAAGCACCACTAGACCCTGGAGAGGAAAGCAGGAGTATATGGATCCCATTTCACCTCCATTTGCACAGCGTTATCAGGAATCTGGCCTATGCCTTGAAAGCAGCATATTCTTCCAGATCCAGAAGGAGAAGCAAGAAGAGCCAAGAGAAGTTGGGGGGGCCAAGGCTGCAGCCATGGCAGGTAGGGAGTCCCAATGAGGATCCAGGAAAGAAAGAGAAGGAGAGGAACCTTCTCAACCTACGTTTGCTATAAAGGGCCAACAGCTTGGCCAATTTAATCCTTCAGGGAATAAAATTGTAGGGATGGGGGACAAGAAGCTCTGGCTGAACCCTGACAAGACCAAATGGCTTCAGTTGCATGGATCTTCAGGATCTGGAAATTTAGTTCTAGATGGGGTTGCATTATCCACAACTTTGGTGTTCTCCAGAACTCTGAACTTCTGTTCAAAGAGCAGTTGCACAACTTTGTGTTGTGTGCCAGTTGCCTGCTTTTCTGGATCAAGTGTGTGACACTGGAAGTGGTTCATGGCTTAAGAGAGTATCCCTTCTCTCCCACTTCACATCTTGCTCCCTTCCTCCTCATCCTTTTAATTATAATTTTATTGTGATTAGAAACATGTATTATTTATGTTTTATTGGCTTTAATGAGTTTTATGAGTTGACATCAGCATTGCCAGCCAGAGCAAAAATATATATATATATATATATATATATATATATATATATATATATATATATATATATATATATATATATATATATGGATCTTTGGTTATTCGGGTTCTCTCGCGTAAGATTCAAAGTATCTAGCACGTTCGGCGGGTCCCACTCGCCATCTTCAGGCTGGTGCTTTCGGCTTAGTGCACTGGCACTAAGCCAAAGCACCAGCCTGAAGATGGCGAGTGGACCTCCAAACGCTGCCTAGATACTTTGAATCTTACGCGGAGAGAACCCAATAACAAAGATCCACATACAAATACCGCGAGAACCTCAGAATATATATATATATATATATATATATATATATATATATATATATATATATATATATATATATATATATATATATATATATATATATATATATATGGTGTTCGGCTTGGTTCGGGTATTTTCCCACGTCATTGTAGTTCTTTTAAAGTTGTAGCAACGTTTCAGCAGAATCTCATCTGCCATCATCAGGCTTCTGTATTGTGTCCGTCTGTGAGTCAGACTTTTACAGTAGTTTCAGATTTGAATTTGGGGCAGCCTATTGCTGTGCCAGAATGGTTTTTTCTTCATCCTGATTGGTTGGGAGTCTTGGTCTGTGTTTATTGGTCTCGGAGTTTGCTGTGTTCTGCTTGATTGGTGTCTCTAATATCTTCTGTCTGTTTTTGGCTCTTTTTGTATCTTGATTGGCTGGCAGCATTGTGTTGCTTTAATGGAGGCCTTTAGTGCAGCTTGGCTTCGGGTAAATGGACGGCTATCATTAGTTAGGAAGCTGGGTTTCATCTGGGTGCCTGGTTGGGGTGTGTTTGAGCTGGAGGTATCAGGGGGATCTGTTTGTGCCCAGGTGTTTGCCTGGCTTGTGGTGTGGAGATTTTTTTGTTTGTGAGTGCAGGCTTCCAAATGATTGACAGCCTGGTGGAATCATCTCTTCTGTTCATGCTTTCTGGTCTTTTTTCAATCTCTATGGCTTCTCTGATGATTCTGTGATTAGGGTTTTCTATAGTGGCCAGGGTTTTGGTGCCATTGAAGTTGATGCTATGACCTGTGGCTTCCATGTGTTGGACTAGTGAGGAAGTGTGTTCCAGCTTTTTGACTGCATTTTTGTGTTCATCCAGGCGGGTGCTTATTCTTCTATTGGTCTGTCCAATGTATGTGGCCGGGCATGATGCACAGGGGACTTCGTATATGCCTTGGTTTTCCAGGTCAATTTTATCTTTGGGGTTGCTAAGGATGGCTGCTATTTTTCTGTCTGTTTTGAAGGCAGTCCTGATGTGATGTCTGTGTAGTACCTTACTAATTTTGTCTGTAGTACCTCTTATGTAGGGCAGGACAGCTGTTCCATAGGTCTGTTCATCTTCTGGGTCTCTATTATGTTTCAGTGTGTTTTTGTGGATCAAGCTGGTGATTTTGCTTTTGTGGAAGCCGTTGGCTGTCAGTACTTTAGTCAGGGTGCATAGTTCAGTCTTAATGTGTGTCTTGTCTGCCAGGCGTTTGGTTCTGGTAATTAGTGTTTTAGCCACGGAGTTTATCTGTGCTGGGTGGTGGTGGGATTGGGCATTGAGGTAGCGGTTGGTGTGGGTTTTCTTCTGGTATATGGTGTGTCCTAGTGTGCCATTATATATATATATGTTATATATATATATATACATTATATATATATATATACATTAGTTATTATTAGTTATTAGTTATTATTATTATTAGTTATTAGTTATTATTAGTTATTATATATATATATACATTAGTGTGCCAAATATATATATATATATATATATATATATATATTTGTTTTCTGAGGTTCTTATGGTATTTGTATGTGGATCTTTGGTTATTCGTGTTCTCTCCCGCGTAAGATTCAAAGTATCTAGGCAACGCTTTGGCGAGGTCCCACTCGCCATCTTCAGGCTGGTGCTTTCGGCTTAGTGCCAGTGCAAGCAGTGTGTGACCGGAGCTGCCATCTCTATATATACAAGTGGTGAGGGATGGTGTGCTGGGCTGGTTGGCTGTGCTGCAGCCTCTTGATTGGTTGATGGAGTTGATGTTGGTATAATGGGCTGTGTAATGGCCTTTTGTTGTAGAGATATCCTGGATCTTGTGCTGTCATCTCCTGGGTCGTTAGCCTCTTGTGTTTTAACAGCTTGGGTAATGGGTTGTGTGATGGGCTTGTGAGTTCTTTTGTTGTGGTATCCTGGGTCTTGCGTTGTAATCTCCTGGGTCGCTTGTGTTTTGATCTCTTTTCCATTAGCCTCCTGTGTAGTAACAGCTTGGGTAATGGGTTGTGTGATGACCTTGTGAGATTTATTGCTGTGGTATCCTTGGTCTTGTGCTGTGATATCCTGGGTCATTTGCTGTGTTGTGACTTCTTGAGTTCTTGAGGTGTAATTTCTTGAGTTTTCTGATGTGATGTCCTGAGCGGGTGGCTGTGATGTAGCATTTTGGGTTTTTAATATGGCTTTGAGTTTGGGGTCTGGGTCTGTGTTCGTTTGGCTTCGAGTTCGTGGTCGTGCCACATCTTCATGGTGGGGTCAGTTCGCTTCATGTATGGTTCAGAGGAGTTTGAAGTGGATAGTGATGCAGCTGCAGTGCGGCTTCTGGTCTGTGGTCGTGTCTCATCTTCTGTGTGGGTGTGAGTCTGATTTTTACGTGGAAGTGTGGTGGTGGCATCTTGTGTGGCCCTCATGGGTGTGGGTCTGGTGTCATTTATCATGTTGGGTACTCGCCTGTTCATGAGGGCGGGTTTCCAAATGGCTGGTAAGCGGGAGGTGTCATCTCTTTTATTCATGCTGTGTGGGCGTTTTTCTATCTCTATGGCTTCTCTGATTATTCTGCTGCTGTGGTGTTCAGTTTTGGCGATAGTTCTGGTATTTTTAAGGTCAATCTCATGTCCTGTGGCTTTGAGGTGTTGGACCAGGGAAGAGGTTGGTTCTTCTTTTTTGATTGAGTTTACCTAGAAAAAACCACCAGATCCAAAATAAAAGCCTCCCCCATCAGTGAAGAAATCCAGCAAAGAATCATACCCAGAGAGAAATCATCCAGATGCCCTAAGCTTTATGGTCTCCCCAAGATACACAAAGAAGGAACTCCACTTAGACCAATAGTCAGCTCCATAGGCTCACCTCTACAAAACCTAGCCAAATTTCTCACCAAACAACTACAGCCCTATGCAGAATCCATCAACTCACATGTAAGAAACTCATTCCAGTTCATCGAGAGCATAAAGAAACAAAACTTACAACCCAGCGACCTACTAGTTAGCTTCGATGTCATATCCCTCTTCACCCAAGTGCTAATAAAAGAAGCCTTGACAGCCATCCAAAACAAATACAACCCCCAAGCACATCCTAGATCTGACCAACCACTGTCTATCCAATACATACTTCACCTACAATGGACAAAAATACAAACAAATAGAAGGAGCACCCATGGGATCACCCCTCTCACCTGTCATCGCAAACCTCTACATGGAACACTTTGAAACACAAGCTCTAGAAAAATATGATCACAAACCCAAACTCTGGCTCAGATACGTAGATGACACCTTCATAATCTGGCCACACGGGAAAGAAAAACTGAACAACTTCCTCACACACCTCAACAGCCTACACCCCAAAATACAATTCACCATGGAAACAGAAGCTAACAATCAACTTCCCTTCCTAGATGTCTTGGTATACAAAAACCCAATGGCTCCCTAGGACACACCATCTACCAAAAGAAAACACATACAAACCGCTATCTACACGCACTCTCACACCACCACCCAGCACAGATCAATTCCGTAGCTGAGACACTCATCTCCAGAACAAAATGCTTAGCTGATGAACAACAACTAAAAACCGAACTAAACACTCTCACCAACGTACTAACAGCCAATGGATTTCAAAGAAAGAAGATCACCCACCTAATCCAAAAGAAACCCCAACCAAAATCCAAGACAGAGAACAAGAGAACGGCAAAGCCCTCCTCCCATATATAAAAGGCACTACAGACAAAATCAGCAAGATCCTCCAAAAACACAACATTAAAACAGCATTCTGCACAAACAGAAAAATATCCACCATCCTAAGAAACCCTAAAGACAAAATCGAGTTAGAAAACCAAGGAGTATATGAAATCCCTGCACTGCCTGCCTCACCACATACATTGGACAAACTAACAGAAGAATAAGTGCACGTTGAAGAACATAAGAACTCAATCAAAAAAGAAGAACCAACCTCTTCCTGGTCCAACACCTCAAAGCCACAGGACATGAGATTGACCTTAAAAATACCAGAACTATCGCCAAAACTGAACACCACAGCAGCAGAATAATCAGAGAAGCCATAGAGATAGAAAAACGCCCACACAGCATGAATAAAAGAGATGACACCTCCCGCTTACCAGCCATTTGGAAACCCGCCCTCATGAACAGACGAGTACCCAACATGATAAATGACACCAGACCCACACCCATGAGGGCCACACAAGATGCCACCACCACACTTCCACGTAAAAATCAGACTCACACCCACACAGAAGATGAGACACGACCACAGACCAGAAGCCGCACTGCAGCTGCATCACTATCCACTTCAAACTCCTCTGAACCATACATGAAGCGAACTGACCCCCACCATGAAGATGTGGCACGCACCACGAACTCGAAGCCAAACGAACACAGACCCAGACCCCAAACTCAAAGCCATATTAAAAACCCAAAATGCTACATCACAGCCACCCGCTCAGGACATCACATCAGAAAACTCAAGAAATTACACCTCAAGAACTCAAGAAGTCACAACACAGCAAATGACCCAGGATATCACAGCACAAGACCAAGGATACCACAGCAATAAATCTCACAAGGTCATCACACAACCCATTACCCAAGCTGTTACTACACAGGAGGCTAATGGAAAAGAGATCAAAACACAAACGACCCAGGAGATTACAACGCAAGACCCAGGATACCACAACAAAAGAACTCACAAGCCCATCACACAACCCATTACCCAAACCGTTAAAACACAAGAGGCTAACGACCCAGGAGATGACAGCACAAGATCCAGGATATCTCTACAACAAAAGGCCATTACACAGCCCATTATACCAACATCAACTCCATCAACCAATCAAGAGGCTGCAGCACAGCCAACCAGCCCAGCACACCATCCTCACCACTTGTATATAGAGAGATGGCAGCTCCGGTCACACACTGCTTGCACTGGCACTAAGCCGAAAGCACCAGCCTGAAGATGGCGAGTGGGACCTCGCCGAAACGTTGCCTAGATACTTTGAATCTTACGCGGGAGAGAACCCGAATAACCAAAGATCCAATATATATATATATATATATATATATATATATATATATATATATATATATATATATATATATATATATATATATATATATATATATATTTGCTTTCTTCCTTGCTTTTTTCTATTTTTTTTTTTTTTACTGTCTGGAAAGTAAGTAACTTATAGATTTTGGACTAATCTATAGCTAAGGAGAAAATTCCTGACAGTTGGTACAATTAATCTGCTATTCTGTTTCAGAAATGCAGTATATTTAGCAAATTATTTAGCAAATCCGGCAAGATGGAATTGTTAACTAGGGCATACAAAACCTTTGCCAGACCAATTCTTGAATACAGCTCATCTGCCTGGAACCCACATGGTATATCGGACATTAATACAATTGAGTGAGTTTAGAGGTATTTCTCGAGAAAAGTACTCCACTCCTCCACTCACAATAGAATTCCCTATGCCTCCAGGCTTGAAATTTTGGGCCTGGACAATCTAGAACTGCGCCGCCTACAGTCCTATCTAAGCATAGTTCACAAAATTGTCTGCTACAACATCTTGCCTGTAAATGACTTCTTCAGCTTCAACCACAATAATACATTGCAAACAAGTGATACAAACTCAAGGTAAACCGCTCCAACATCAATTGCAGAAAAGATGACTTCAGCAACAGAGTGGTCCATGCCTGGAACGCCCTACCCGACTCCATTGTTACAGCCTCAACCCCTTACAGATTCAACCACAAACTGTCTTCCATGGACCTCACCCCATTCAAGAAGTCCTTAAAGGGGGAATGCATAAGCGCACCAGTATACCTACCACCCCTGTTTTATTGTCCCCATTTATCTGTATTTACTGAAGATTGGGATGGCTTGTTAGCAGGGAGGAATGGAGGCGGGATGCCCGAGAGAGGGCAAGCAGTGGAAATGAGAAGCGACTGAGCTCAGGCAATGAGCAAGGACCTCCTCCTCCTGATCCCCGAGCATGAAGGTGGGAACAGCACAAGGTGAACTGATTATTTGGGAAGAGAGAAGCCCGGCCCTCTTCACAAGACACTCCTGGGGACTGAGATTTAAGGAGATGCTGTGGGGAGGGGGACTTGTCAGGAACAAATGCTGAATTTGTAGAGTTTGGTGTGCCGGTACAGATATTTGGAGTTTGCAGGGCTGCTTGCTTCTTCCTTGCTTCATGGACTCAGTGCCTTACTTTGTGGACTCAGGGCTTCTTCCTTCCTTGCTTGATGGACTCATTGTGTGTTCCATGGTTTGTGGACTCATTTTCCTGTGCTTTCCTTTGCTTTGCTGAATTGTGCGCAGCTCGAGGCTGCTCTGTGTGTGTCCGCGTGTTTTGCTCTGAGACTTGCCAAGAACATGGGAGCATTTGGGAGAAAATTTGGAGCATCAAAGGGGAGTGTGAACTCTCAGCTGGCTGTGTGGCCTTCATGCCTTATTGTTAGGAATATAAGTCACCTAACAGGTATTTGGGTTAGAAATATATAAACCAGGATAAACATTTTAAAACAGTATCTTTAAGAAAATGCAAAACTGTAATTAGGTGTGGTTTCTCAAATGGCCATAAGATGGAGCCAGAAACCTGGTTTGTTTAGTCTGAGTCTCAGAAAAGAGTGTGAGTGTATCTCTGTTTCCTTCTGTTGGAAAGTATTGCCATTGCTCCATTTCTTCTAATTGACTGCTATTTCTGGATTTAATGTAAGTCTGATACTGAACTGTTTTTTGACACTGGACTTTGATATTTGGATTATCCCTGGATTGAAAAACTGACTGATTTACCTGTGAATGACTTTTGGACTGCTTATCTTGAACTTTGCTTAAACTGTCTGGAAGTAAAAACCTACATTTACTGTACAGTGTATCTGTGTACTGTGAGTGTATTATTCAAACACTACTCTCAAATACGTCTCCCTGTATGCACTCATTCTTCTAACGGGGAATTACCTCAACACTGGTTTTGGGCCCAGACCATACCAGGCTCAGATAACTGAGAGTTAGTGTGAATGCGCAGTACTGTATACAGACAGTTGTTTACTGTTTAATTGTGGGTTACTATCCTGGTAAAGATGGCACAAGTCACTTCAACATATCTATCACTGATAACCCGGTTGGATGGAACAAACTATGTTTCCTGGTCTATGAAGTGCAGTCTACTTCTACATAGAGAAGATTTATGGAATGTAGTTCAAGACCCACCGGATGTAAATGCTTGGGATCCAGAAAATGAGGATGATGCCAAGAAGCTTGCTGACTTTAACCAGAACAATGAACGAGCTCTTTGTATAATTGGACTAACACTGAGTGACCAGCAGCTAGTCCATATTCATGGAGAAGAGTCTGCTGCTAGGTGTTGGGAGAATTTGAAGAGGATTTATGTTCGTGACAGTGTAGGTGCACACATACATCTTACACGTAAACTGTTTAGAGCATGTCTTCTAAAAGGTGGAGATATGTTAGCTCATTTAAACTTCATGAAAAGAACTTTTCAAGAGCTACATGAAAAAGAACTGACAGTTTCAGAGCTGCATCAAGTTTACATGATTCTTTCCTCATTGGATGAAATTTATGATGACTATGTATCTTCACTGGAAGTCCTGCCCAGAGATAAACTCACATTGACTGACATAACTGGAAGATTGTTAGAAGAAGCAAGAAGACGGCTGGATAGGGACCAACTGAGGAAGGAACAACCACAAGAAGAGGATTTATCTTCAACTGCCTATACTGTTAGGAAATGTTTTTCTTGTGGGGCTACGGGACATATAGCTAGATTCTGTAAGAAAAGAAAAGGACAGAATACTGGCAAACACCAGAAGGCTAAGAAGAATGTTAGTTTAGCTATGTCTAGCAATTCAACTGCAAACCATGATTTGTGGGTTGTTGATAGTGGAGCATCACAATGCATTACTAAAGATAGAAACAGGTTTGTAAAGATGTCCACGAGTAAACAACATGTATCATTGGCAAATGGATGGAAGATTAAAGCATCAGGTGAAGGTACTGCATATTGTTCTTGTATAAACGAACATTTAACTATGTTATATGTACCTAAACTGAAATTTAATTTGTTATCAATAAGGGCTTTAGTTAATCTTGGTTATGTAGTAACCTTTAGGGGAGATAACTGTATAATAGAGAAAGAGGGTAAAAGTGTTACTGCTACTTTAAAAAATGATTTATATGTAATACATGATGATCAGCTGAAGATGGCTAACTCAGTTTACAACAATGTTAAGCCACATGATGAATGTATACATTTATTACATAGATGTCTAGGGCACATTAATTTCAAAATGCTCAAACAAACAATTGAATTGTCAGAGGGAGTAAAATTGAAACCCTGTAGCAAGTATTTACACTGTAATGCTTGTAGTCAAGAAAAGAGTAAGGTTACTCCTGCAAACAGACTTAATGGGTTTAAGACCAGAGAACCTTTAGAGGTTGTTTTTGCTGACATAATTGGTCCTAAGAAACCAAGTTTAGGAGGTGCCTGCTATATTTTGAGTATTATGGACCATTACTCACGATACGGTTTCTGCTATCTTATGAAAAACAAAACAGAAACATTCCAACATTTCTTTAACTGGCTAAGGTTTGCTGAGAGAAAAATGAAAAGTAAAGTAATTACTTTAGTAACTGATAATGGGACTGAGTTTGTTAATAAAAGATTCCAAACAATGTTGAAATTGGCTGGTGTTGAGCATAAATGTTCTGCACCTTACAGACCACAACATAACTCATTTGTAGAACGAAGAGGGCAAACATTACAAGCCATGGCTTGCACTATGCTTTCTGATTCAGGTTTACCTGAAACACTGTGGGGTGAGGCCATAATGTGTAGTAACCATGTGTAAAACAATGTAGGTAACACAACAACTGGAGAATTGCCATTCACTCATTGGCATGGCAGAAAACCAAATTTAAGTTACCTACACACATTTGGAGCTCCAGCATGGGTGCATATTCCCTCACAAGTAAGACTGAAAGGGCAACATAGAGCTAAGAAGTTATTTTTTTGTGGGTTATGAGGCCAACCATAGAGCATTTAGATTTTGGGATCAAGGCATATCTCATGTTTATTGTAGTGCTAGTGCAAAATTTCTAGAGCACGTTGGGTGGGATAAACTGGAACGGGAATCCAGCAATGATATTATTATTGACACCCAAACAGTCCCTAAAGATAAAATCAGTAAACCACAAATAGCCATTCAAGAGGAAGAGGAAGCACAGGAGGTAGTAGGAGAACAGGGACAGGAAGAAATAGAGGAACAGGAGCAAGTGGCACAGGAAAGTCCACCAGTAAGCCCTGTATTACCAAGACGTTCAACCCGAGTAACACAACCACCTGATAGATATCAGGCTAGTGTTGTATGCCAAGTGAATACAGTTCCAAGTAACTATAGTGAACTAAAACTGTATCCTGCTAAGGATCAGGCTGCTTGGCAGAAAGCAATGGATAAGGAACTGGAATCATTAAAAACACTGGAGGTATACGAAAATGTTAAGTTACCACCAGGTAAACATGCCATAGGATGTAAATGGATTTATAAACTGAAGACAGGTGTAGATGGGACTGTTACCCATAAAACCAGGTTAGTAGCACAAGGGTTCAATCAGACAGCAAATGACTATGATGAGGTGTTTGCACCTAGTCTGAAGGCTACTACATCAAGGGCAGCATTAGTGTGGGCAGCTAAGGAGAAATACATTGTAAATCATTTGGATGCAGAGGCAGCATATCTGCATGCACCATTGCAACACACTATATATTTAAAGAAACCTTTAGGTATCAAAGATGATAATACAACTGATTGCTGGAAATTGAAAAAGAGTCTTTATGGCTTAAAGCAATCAGAATATGAGTGGAACCAATGTATAGTTAAAGAATTAACTAAAATAGGTTTTGTAGCTGGCATGGCTGATCCATGTTTGGTTAAAAGAGAAAGTGATGGTATAGTGTCATTATTGTTATTATTTACTGATGACATAGCATTAATCAAAAAAACTGAACAAGAAGGTACTGAGATAATTTCACTATTGGAAAAGAAATTTAAGATAAATCAGTTAGGAGAAATCAAACATTATCTTGGTTTAAAGATAGATAGAACTAGGGGAGGATACAAGATCTCACAGGCAAATAAAATTAACCAATTACTAAAAAGTTATAAAATGGAACTTTGTAAGCCGGCTAAAATACCAATGAGCCAGGAGTATAGCCATAGTGATGTCAAAGTCCTGTTTTTGATAAAAACATTTATCAGTCCTTGATTGGTAGTTTATCTTATCTCAGTAATTGGTCAAGGCCAGATATTGCATACAGTATTAATCAATTAGCGAGATTTAACGCTGAGCCAACTGAAAGGCACCGGCAAGCTTCTAAACGTTTGTTAAGATATCTGAAACAGACAATGCATTATGCATTGTATTTGGAGCCAAAAGATGAATTGAATTTGACTGCATATGCTGATGCAAGTTTTGCTACAGGCATAAATACACGAAAATCTACATCGGGTACTGCTGTATTATTGGGAAAAGCATTGGTTAGATGGAGATCTATTAGACAGAAACATCTAAGTTTGTCAACAATGGAGCGTGAATTCTCATGTTTGTCTTTATTATGTACAGATTTAGTTTTGTATAAGCAATTATTCATTGATATGGGAATTAATGTAAAAGATTCTATTGTTATTTACGAAGATAACCAATCAGCAATACAGATGGCTTCAAATATTGCTGTTAAAACAAGAATGAAACACACAGATTTAAGATATTTAAATGAGAGACGATGTGTGCAAAGTAAGATGATTAAGCTAGAATACTGTATGTCAGAAAACAATATAGCAGATCATTTTACAAAGGCCCAAGGCTCTATAAATTTTTGAGTTCTAGCAATCTATCTTTGCAACTGATCCATGTGCAATACTGAAATGTGACACTAAAGTAGGTTGTGAAGATTAGCTATGAGCTGAGCCCTCAATGTTTATGAAGTTCTTAGAGAATTTCATAGAGTTGGAAGAGACCACCTCCCCAAGCAGAAGACCCTATTCTGTTCCAGACAAATGGATGTCCAATCTCCTCTTCAAAAACCCCATTGATGGAGCACCCACAACTACTAAATATGGCTAAATTCGACATTATATTTGTCTGTGAAACATGGCTCAATGCATCTCCCTGACTCCATTACCACAGTAAGGGACTATCATGTTTACCGATCAGATCGTGAAATTCGAGAGGAGGTGGTGTTGCTATCTTCTATAAAAAGTCCTCACATCTAAAAATATCCAAGTTACCCAGGAGCTTGCTCTTCCTGAGACCATCATCTGTGAACTATCCTTAAATATCACAATTCGATTCTTACTATGTTACAGAGCACCTGATTATGACATCGAACATGTAAACAAGCTAAATACATTACTAACATGGGCTGCATCCTGCCCATACCCTTTATCTTTCTTGGTGATTTCAATCTACCTCATATTGACTGGACTCTAAATGAATGTACAACTGAAATCATACACACAACCTTCTACAATGCTATTACAAATCTGGGACTGGAACAACTAGTAACCAACAACACTAGACTAAACAACTGCCTCGATCTCATCTTCTGCAATAGTTTGAATTTAATTTACGGAATACAAACTAAAGAAGTTACAATTGGGTAACTTTTCCAGCAGTGACCACAATATGATTGACTTTTGTCTCAACATACGCCCACACAAAAATCACCACAATGATGTAATCCCCAATTGTAACTTCAAAAAGGCAACTATGATCTTATAGACAACGATCTCTCATCCCTTGATTGGCTATCTCCATTCACTGGATGCATTACTGTTGAAGACCATTACAACATATTTTTACTTGAAGTCAAAAGAGTCATCAAACTATATGTACCAACAACAACTCCCAAAACAAAACAAAAAGCAGATTACCCATAACAATAAGGAAACTTCAATCCAAAAAGAGATCACTCTGGCGGAAAAACAAATCTGGTCACGTTGCCAATTTCAAAAGCCGATACAAAAATTTATGCCACCAGATAAAGACCGAATGCATCAATTATCACATTAAACAAGAGGAAAACCTTCTAAGCACCAATTCCACCCGTGCTTTTTACAATTTTGTAAACAACAAACGAAAAGACTCAAGGTCTATCCTACCCTTGATAGGACCTGATGGTAAAGACTGCAACGACGACACCACTAAAGCCAACATCTTTAACACATTCCTCAGCTCAGTATTTGTAAACAGCAATGGATCATGCCCAGTATTTCCTAGCCGTACCACAGATAACAACAATGATCTAATACATATCGATTTTACAGAAGACAATGTTGAAAAAGCACTACACAATCTAAAACCATCTCTATCTATTGGACCTGATGGAATATGTGCCTACTTCTTAAAAAAGCTATCCACTGCCATAGCCAAACCTCTAAGCATAATCTTTGAAAAATCTTTCAGGACCAGCTCCTTGCCTAACCTATGGTCACAAGCCACAGTCATCCCCATCTTCAAAAAGGGAGACCCAAGCCTAGTTGAAAATTACAGACCAATCTCCTTATGCTGCGTCACCTGTAAAGTCATGGAATAAATTATTAACCAATCCATCATCTTCCACTTAGAGACAAACAACCTACTCTCCAATAAACAATTTGGTTTCAGAAAAACTATCCTGTAATCTGCAACTCTTACACTGCAAAAACATATGGACGACACAACTCGACCAGGGCAAAGCAATAGACGCAATCTACATAGACTTCTGTAAAGCCTTTGATTCAGTGGTACACGACAAACTACTCCTAAAAATAAAATCCTATGGTATCTCTGGACAACTGAATAACTGGATAGAAGCATTCCTGGCAAACAGACAACAAATGGTCAAAATTGGGAGCGCCCTATCAAATTCTGTACCTGTCAATAGTGGTGTCCCCAAGGCAGTGTTCTAGGACCAACTCTCTTCATACTCTACATAAATGACCTCTGTGATCATATTAAGAGCAATTGCGTTCTTTTCGCTGATGATGTAAAGCTGTTCAATACCACAGACAATACTGCTACCCTACAAAAGATCTTGACTATGTATCAGAATGGTCAAACAAATGGCAACTTCAAATCTCAACAAATAAATGCTCTGTCTTACATATTGGCAAAAAAATCAGAAAATAAAATACAAGCTGAATAGTCAAGATCTTGTTGATGACCCAAGCTCTGTAAAGGACCTTGGAATACTCACCTCTAATGATCTAAGTGCTAGAGCCCACTGCAACTACATAGCCAAAAAGGCATTAAGAGTTGTTAACCTAATCCTACGTAGCTTTTTCTCTGGTAATATCACACTACTAACCAGAGCATAAAAACATTTGCTAGACCAATACTCGAATACAGTTCATCAGTCTGGAACCCACATTACGTATCTGATATTAGCACAATTGAGAAAGTCCAGAAATATTTCACAAGAAGAGTTCTCCACCTCTACTCGTTGTAGAATACCTTATGCCACCAGACTTGAAATTCTAGAACTAGAAAACCTTGAATTACGCCTGCCTTCGGTCTGATTTAAGCATGGTATATAAAATCATACATTGCAATGTCCTACCTGTCAATGAATACTTCAGCTTCAACCATAACAACACAAGAGCACACAATAGATACAAACTCAAAGTTAACCGCACCAAACTTGATTGCAGGAAATACGACTTCAGCAATAGAGTGGTCAATGTCTGGAATACTCTACCCGACTCTGTAGTTTCTTCCCAAACCCCAAAAACTTTAACCTTAGACTGTCTACTATTGACCTCACCCCTTTCCTAAGAGGTCTGTAGGGGCGTGCATAAGCGCACCAACGTGCCTACCGTCCCTGTCCTTTTGTTTCTGTTATTCTTCTTTTATTTTTCTTATATGTACCCATTTCATGTATTCACAACTATGTATACACTTATACTTATTATCTTGTAAACAATTGGCAAATAAAATAAAATAAAATAAAATAAAATAAAATAAATAAAGCATAAGGCTAGCTGTGAAGATTATGGACTTAGAATGTAAGGTTGTATATATTATCTTACCCAAAAGGGGAGAATGTTAGGAATATAAGTCACCTAACAGGTATTTGGGTTAGAAATATATAAACCAGGATAAACATTTTAAAACTTTATCTTTAAGAAAATGCAAAACTGTAATTAGGTGTGGTTTCTCAAATGGCCATAAGATGGAGCCAGAAACCTGGTTTGTTTAGTCTGAGTCTCAGAAGAGAGTGTGAGTGTATCTCTGTTTCCTTCTGTTGGAAAGTATTGCCGTTGCTCCATTTCTTCTAATTGACTGCTATTTCTGGATTTAATGTAAGTCTGATACTGAACTGTTTTTTTGACACTGGACTTTGATATTTGGATTATCCCTGGATTGAAAAACTGACTGATTTACCTGTGAATGACTTTTGGACTGCTTATCTTGAACTTTGCTTAAACTGTCTGGAAGTAAAAACCTACATTTACTGTACAGTGTATCTGTGTACTGTGTGTGTATTATTCAAACACTACTCTCAAATACGTCCCCCTGTATGCGCTCATTCTCCTAATGGGGAATTACCTCAACACTTATCCTGGATCATCACATCTGGTTTGTCTTTGTGTGTTTCCAGGAAAGGCTCCTGGTCTGGGGGAAGCCATGCAGGGCCTTTATCTTCAAAGGGGGATCCCACATTGCTTGGGAGGAAAAGGCAAGGGGGGTTCTGAGGAAGGGGCATCCTGGGGGTCCCTCATGGCCCCTGCAGACTCTCTGGCCTGGCTCTCTTTGGCAGCTGCTGGCCCCACTTGCCCAAGAGCCTCCCCTGGAGGAGAAGCCTGAATGCCAAGCTTTGAATTGGTTTACACACTCTAGTAAATCCAGTTCACTAAGCCAGGGGTTGCCAACCTTTTGGACCTCAGGGACAACCAAACTCATAATTTTAAATCCTGTGGATCACTAATATGAATTTTGACTGACAGTGGCTTGCTGAAAATTTTGGTGGTCTGCAGAGAAATGTTACCCCCAAAGCACCACCCCAAAGCCAATAATCCAGGCTACTCAGGAACATAAGGCTTGTGTTGCTTGCATTGCAAACAACATGTGGTAATGAGGGGAGGGGGGAAAGGGTGGAGGGGGGAAACTTTCCCCACGGGCCTGGCCTGGCCACCGGGCTGCTTCTTTCTGCTTCTTTCTTCTTCTGCTTTTGGCTGCACACAAGGAAAGCAGCAAAAGTCTTTCTTTCTCTCCCCCAAACTTCACCAGAAATTAGTCTTAGGGATCCTGCAAGGAATCCTGCTCCAAGAGGCTGCACTGGCAAAGACTCATTTCTATCAGAGTTTCCAGGAGAGAAAGAAAGACTTCTGCTGTTTCTGCTGCTTTACTTGCATGAAGCCAAAAATCTCCCTCTCTCCCCTCCCACCCCTGAGAAGGGAGCTGGAGATGGTATTCTGTGATCCCAAAGAAAGAATGATTGATTGTTAGGAAAACAGGATGGAGAATTTTCCTACAGAGTTTTTTTGGGGTTTTCCCAGGGTCTCTGCAGAAAAAGCAGAAGCAGCAGAGACCCTGGGAAAATCCCCCAAAAACTTCTGTAGGAAAATCCCCCACCCCATTTTCCTACCAATCGATCGTTCTTTATTTGGGATTGCAGGATACCCGCTCTCTCTCTCTCTCTCCCCCTGAGAACGGAGCTGAAAAGCAGGTTAGTGAAGGAATATGGCTGCCTTGGAGGGTATGTGTGTGAGGGACCTCTGTGTGTGTGTGTGTGTGTATGTGTGTGTGAGGGGGGGAGAGGGAGAGGGAGAGAGAACATCCCCGCCAGCTCTCTGAGGTTAGATTGGATCTCTCGCTCTGTTTCTCCCACCAATGTCAGCAAGCCACCATCAGTCAAAACTCATATTAGTGGTCCATGGGATTTAAAATTATGAGTTAGGTGGTACCTGAAGTCCAAAAGGTTGGCGACCCCTGCCTTAGAGGTTCCTTTTGGGATGGAAGGAAGGATCTGGTTTTAAATTTGTTTCCACTAAAGCTCAATTCATTTGCATCACCAGAAAATCTTCTGAACTGCTTGTGGGCAGGGCCAGGGTGAGATGCACCCAGTTTGCATAAACCATTACAGAAATGCCTGGAAAAATCTGGATACCATTAACATTAGCTGTGAACATGGCTGATTAAATCAGTTTATGAATCTGCACAGCCCAGGAAGCAAGATTCCTTCCCAATCCAGATTAAAGAGAACACAGTTTGGCTCACTTGATTTAATTCTGCTGGGCATCCAGAAGTGTCAACCACCAAGTGAGACATTCTCATGATGCCGTTGTGTGGGCTCTGCTGTGGGGTCCTGCAAAGTGGACCAAGAGGGTCCCACAAGTAGCAGGCTTGACTGAGGCTGGCCAGATCTGAACCTGATCCTCTGAGCGGCACTGCAACTCAGTTATACTTCCAAGAGGAGTGCAAGAAACTCTGGTCCTGCCTTGTCCAACTCTTCTTGTCAGGACCAGCAGCTGAATAAACTTCACACAACCCCTTGAAAGCCAGGTGAATCATACTCACTGCCGGATTCTGACATGGATTCTGGCAAAACAGGTGGCCTGGAGCTTCCCTGCCCCATTGCCATCTTACCTTTCCCCTTGGCACCCCAGGATAGCCTTCCTTACCTGCCCTGCAGGGCAGCAGAAAGTCACCTTGCTTTGGGGTGCTCCCTTTCCCAGAGAAGGAGGAAGAGGTGCTGGCTGTTCTATGGGGACTATTGCAGGAGTGGCTCTATCCAATCACCCAGGGTCTCAATAAATCATCAATTCTCCCTTCAGGAACAAGGTGTACATATCAATGTGCCATCATTGTGATAAGAAACAAAGTCTCTCAATAATCTACTCAGATAAACCGGAAATTCAGGGACTACCAACTATACCTTCAAAGCACTTGGTGTCAACTCATAAAGCATTCCTATGCCTGTTTCCGAGTTGCCATAAGAAGGAGGGAACTTGAAGGAGCAGTATAGCAACATAATATATTTAGATTTCAGCAAAGCATTCGATAAAGTAGACCACAACCTACTTCTTAGCACTACCACGAGATGGACTCTCAACTGGCTGACAAACCATACTCAACGAGTAGTCTTTAATGGGTCTAAGTCTACATGGAGGGAAGTAAGCAGTGGGATGCCACAAGGTTCCGTCTTAGGCCCAGTACTCTTCAATATCTTCATTAAAGACTTAGATGAGGGAGTAGAAGGGGAACTTACCAAATTTGCAGATGTTATTAAGCTGGCAGGAATAGCTAACACCCAAGAAGATAGGCTCAAGATCCAGATGGATCTTGCCAGACTAGAACACTGGGCCGTATCTAACAAAATGGAATTCGATGTAGAGAAAAGTAAAGTCCTACACTTAGGCAAGAAAAACCAAAAGTACACATATAGACTGGGTGAAACCAGGCTCAATAGCAGTAACTGTAAGAGGGAACTTGGAGTCCTAGTGGACAACCAGCTAAATATTAGCCAGCAGTGTGCAGCAGCAGCCAAAAAAGCTAATGCAATCCTAAGTTGTATTAACATACAATCAAGATCAAGGGAAGTACTAATACCACTCTATAAAGCCTTAGTAAGACCACACCTAGAGTACTGCATCCAGTTTTGTTCACCACATTATAAAAAAGATGTTGAGACTCTAGAAAAAGTACAGAGAAGAGCAACCAGGATGGTTAGGGGACTGGAGGCTAAAACATACAATGAACGGTTGCAGGAACTGGGCTTGGCTAGTCTAGTAAAGAGAAGGACCAGGGGAGACATGATAGAGGTCTTCCAATACTTGAGGGGCTGCCACAGGGAGGAAGGGGTCAAGCTATTTTCTAAAGCACCTGAAGGCCAGGCAAGGAATAATGGATGGAAACTGAACAAGGAGAGATTTAACCTGGAAATAAAGAGAAACTTTCTGACAGTGAGAACAATCAACCAATGCAACAGCTTGCCCTCGGAAATTGTGGGAGCGCCATCACTTGAGACTTTCAAGAAGAGATTGGATTGCCATTTGTCAGAAAACAGGGTCATATGTGATAGTAAATTACATGTGCCAGTTGGCTTCATGTGGATTAGTGCCAGACTTGCTGCTCCTAATAGATCTTTCGGATTCTTTTGAAGCTTGGCTTGAGGCTCACGATTTAATCATCCGAACTCTGACACTTGGAGTTCTTTGGCAGGGTTCACAAAGTCTCAGAGAAGAGAATATCAAAGTGTTCCCACCCCACCAAACACATCCACAGAAAATGAAGGGGGACAACCAGGTTTCTGGGTAGGTATAGCAAGAAATCAGGTTATGCCATCCAACACACTGTGGGCTTCACCACTATCTTGGCTGCAGACATGACAGCCCACTGTTTATTTAATAGACCAAGAAACATCAAAATATAAAGACCTCAATGTCTTCAATTAATAAGGAAAGACAACACAGCGACAGAGTGTAAATTACCCTGTAACTTTCTTTCTATATACTCAACAATATAGTCCATAGGCTGTCACTTTCCTGTCTGCTAGTCAGCTTTTATGGAAAAAGTGATATTTCTAGAAAAGAGGGAAATAACATTTATCTACAGACACAATCAGTTTTAAAATCAGCTCCAATTTAAGATTAATACATGGAGATTTGATAGAAAACAAAATCCCAAGATGCCGACATTAGGTAAACATTAGGTTTAAATGTTCTGATTGCTTCATTGGCCTTAGAAAAAGGGAGAACTAGAGTTAAATGTCAAGAAGCTAGATTTGCACCAAACTCAACAGCCCGGGTGACTTTCCCCAGCAATCTCTGGAGACAAGAGACCATGTTAATGTGATGTCAATCTGATACTAAATATCATTTTCCTTGATGTTGATCTATCTTCCTCCAGCATCACTTTTGGGACATGTCCTGACAAGGACCACAACCACCACAGAGCTGTGCCCCCAGTGGTGTATTGGTGGCTTTCAACAAATAGGCTTTTCTTCAACTACACCTATGCACATTGAACCCCGAAAGACCCCGAAGGATCCTGAGATAAGTTGCTTCTCATTGTAATTATACTCATCATATTCTTTGAGACCTCTTCAGCTTTTTCTCCAGTGATTGCCTTTGATGTAAATATCAGACTGGAACAATATGCAAAGTATTATGCATCTGAAAAGGAGAAATGCCTTGCTTGTGGCGCAAGTTTTGGAACAGGAGGGAATATTCTCTTGAATGTATCTTTCCCTCCTTTCCAGGAAAAAACTCAGTTTGTCTGGATCAGAAAAACCACTGATGCTTCCTTCTTGTGAAAGTACCCTTTCTAATTCTTTTTGTTGATCTTGCTTAGAAACATAAAGAGGATTGATTCAGCCCTATGATTTATGGATCTCCTACTTCTGATGCTGCTGGTTCCCCAGCCAGTCTCTGGGAGTTATAAAATGAGGAGTTTGGAACATCACAATGGAAAGAAACAAAGGAGCTTTTACAAGCCAGGAGACCATCTCATTAGTATAATAACCTCTGCAACAAAGATAATCAATAGAACATTTCCTTTCAACATGGCTCCTTACAGTCAGACTATCTGGTAGGTCATTCAGTGTGATGGAGTTTCATTCCTTCCATTTGTAGCTCTAAGACTCTTCTTCTTTCCTTTTTATTTAACTTTATATTGCAGGATCTGATTAATTTATTGAATCATTTTTGCTTCCATGACTTCTCCCTTTTGTCTTGGAATATTTTGTGGAAGAGACTCAAATCCAAAGTTGGGAGAGAAAATAAACCTGAAAAATAAAGTCCACATGATTTTCCTCTCTCTGTCCGATCCTGAATTCATGACTTTAATACTGATAAAGTAGTGATTGTTGTAGATTCTCCTGCCCACCTCACTTCCATATTTTTTATAACTGCTCATTGGTATCAGAATCTTCATACAAATAGAGGATGCTTATTTTTAAAATGGCTTCTTTTTTGTTCACTGATGTAATATTCTCTTCATGATATGATAGTTCTGATGAAAATTAATACTGGTACAAATAATGGTATATTTCTGATTCTTAATCTAGTGGAGGACTATCTCCAGCCCATATTTCCATTCATTAAAATTAAATTGATCCAAGCAGTATTGATCCAAAAACCATTCACCTCTGGTTTTGGATCAATAATGCCATAAGACTCAACAGGATAGTGTAGAAAAACAGAAATATATATTTTTTAAAATTGTTTTTATTGATGGTAATGATGATAACTTGCACAGTTTTTTTTTAATATATATATATTAGGGAAACTGTTAATATGAGAAGACTCCTACACTTCATTTTTGCCATTCAAATCACCAACAAGAATCCCCAGCTCCTACAAAATCTGACACTTGGCTACAACATCCATGACAACCATTTGGACCCAATTGGCACTTCAGAGGCGCTGCTGGATATTCTCTCTACTGGAGAGGCCAATGTTCCCAACTACAGCTGTGGAAGGAAGGACCACATTTTGGCTGTTCTTGATGCAGCTCACAGGGACTTCTCCATCCAGGTGTCAACATTAGTAGGCACCCACAAAGTCCCACAGGTTGCTATCTGTGTTTCTCTATTGGGTTGCATGAATGAGATGGTGGTGGGTGAGCAATAGATCCAACTATATCTTCTCTGTGGAACTCAAGAGCTGCTTCTTGTGGTGGTCTTTGTAGGTGTCATGGTTGGGGATTGAGTGGGGGAAGGGGCTAGCATCAAATCAGCCGTATCTTCTGATATATATTGTTTTGGTGGCTTCTGAAGCACAATTGTCTCTGTGTCCATTGAGAGGGTCTTCTGTACAATAGGAAAGTGTAGCAGTGATGGGAAGCTAATATTTCATACATGATGTTATCCAAAACAATAATATCTCAGATTTGTTGGAAAAATCCCAATGAATTTCCTCTTATTGACGAAATATATACCGTGTGTATTATATACTCATATCAACAAATAGCATTTATTAATCACTTTATTAAACAATGACAAGCATTTTAGCCAACATGTTAACTATTTTTTTTTACCATGAAATGTTCCTATAACATTAATTGTGAATTGAAGAACAACAGAGCCCTAGGAGAAGCTTTTCTATTCACTGAATTATTGAAACAGTATTCCAACTGGTGGACATGTTGATTTACACGTATCAGTAATAGCTGCCACATTCTTGTTGGGTGGAAGATGACAAAAATAGTTCCAATATACAAAAAAATGGAATAAGGAGGAATGGATGAATCACAAGCCTTTTGATTTAATAGATATTGTGGCTAAAGTAAATGCTAGATTCCTCTTGAGTTGAGAATGGGTAGATGAAAAGTGCTTCCTTGAAGAAATAAAAACAGGCTTTAGGAAGAGTGAAACAACTGTTGATAATTGCTTTGTCTTGAACCTTCAAATTAGTATGTATGTCTGTATACATGTATGTATGTATGTGTGTATGTATGTATGTATGCCTGTATGCATGTATGTATGTCAATCAGGGGAAGCAATAGTTTGCTGTCTTTATGGGTTTCAGTGCTGCTTCTGACAGATAAATAGAAATATTATGGAGGAAACTTAAAATGGAACCCAAATGGTTGGATTTGAGAATGAGTTTGGGGCTTGGTGGGGACATGGCAAGTAGGAGGGATACTTACCAAGGGGTAAGAGAAAAGTGCATACTTGAACTATGTTTTTTTGGTCTGGGTATTAACTTATGAGGACTTAATGAAGGATCCTGTAGTAGACATAGTTAAAGTGCTAAATACTGATTGTAACATCTTGCTATATACTAATGATATGACATTATTGCTGGTTTTTGTGGACAGCAAAGAAGCAAACAAACTGGTTTTTGTAGACAATAAAGAAGACTTGACTTAATTGTGTGAGTCTTTTTTAAAATAATTTTATTTATATATTTTTTCTTTAATATCCATCAGTTCTTACTGTACAGTATATTATCTGGGTCAATATATTTTGCATACAATTCCAATAGCGATATTACCATTTAAATATATATAACTTTTCTTTTTCAACTTCTAACATTTGTGTGTACACAGTAATCGTAATATGTTCTATTGTATTTCAGTATATACAATATCATTTTCCCAATTTCTACTTTCTACTTCTTTTTTCCTAACACTTATTTGAATTATTGTATAAGGCAGAGAGAGATCAATATTTAGGACCATGTAATGCCCTATTGAGATTTGTACAGTAAAATAGCATATTTCCTATATGGTCAGAATTTAAAAAAAAAAATGAAAAAGAAAATTCAGTTCAGATCTGTCTGATTGCAGTAAACTGTAGGGGTGATGCAGAAATATGATTTGCATATTCTTATTTGTTTTTATATAATAAATTTTTATTTCAAAGATTAGGTTCAGTAATGTTAACGTTCTGCATTTCTGCATTTATCTTGATATGGCTTATGCAATCACAATAAATTAATCTAATATGTTCACAAGAACCAATATTGTATTCATTAAAAAGTAACATTTTAGCCTTCATAGAACCTCAATTATAATATAAAATTTACTACTTTTTCAGATGACTTTTGGAATTATTTCAGAAGCTCTGAGTGATAAAAGGCAATTCCCTTTTTTCCACCAAATGCTCCCCAAAGAAGGGTTCCAGTACCCACTAATTATCCAACTGCTCCTCCATTTCAGATGGACCTTGATTGGACTTCTTGTTTTAGACACAGAGAAGGGAGAGGATTTTATTAGAACTTTTACTTCAAAGCTTGTCAAGAATGGAATTTGTGTTGTTGTATCACAACTGTTTTCAATAGCTGAACATGTAAAACCTCTCAGGGATGCCATCTCTAAATGGAGACAAGTCAATGTCTTTGTTCACTTCATGGAATATACTTCCCTTTTGGACAGAATTGTTCTTTTCCATTCAACATTTGAAGGTTTGCCAAGACCCATTGAAGGGAAAGTCTGGATCACCACAACCTTGGGGACATTGACAAGGATTACAGATGACAGCTTTTACAGATTCATCCATAGTATTTGGTTCTTTAATTTTCAGGAGGAAAAAAGCCCAAAAGATTATTCCCCTGAACCCGATCTCTTTGTGACACCCCAATTTATAGATCAGTCTTTTCACTGTTCTTTTTTAAATAATGCTTTTTCTGTCAAAGTTCGTAGAAGATGCATTGAGAAAGCACCATTGGAGAACCAAGAGAAAAGAAATGGGATCCGGATTCCAAGTCAACTCCTTCTTCACTCTGCCATTAATACTCTGGCTCATGCCTTGAATGCTGCATATTCCTTCAGATCCAGGAGAAGGAAGGAGGGCAATGAGATGTTGGGGACTACAAGGTTGCAGCCATGGCAGGTAAGGGATCCATCCATCTTAGTTCCTTTGGAGAAGGAATCCCAAGGAGAAGGAGGTGAAGCAGCTAAACCTTCCTATGCTACAAAAGGCCAACAGGATTGGCCAATCTAATCTCTTGGGGGATACCCTTTCATATGTTACCAGTGGGCACCATGACAGATATAATTTGATATGAAAAACTGCTAATTGTAAAAGGGATGTTTGCAGTTTTAATCTGTGTATATGTTGGTTCGTGATTAGCATCATAGAATGTGAAATTCATAAATTTGAAGGAAACCCTGATACTATCTAGCTTGGGGTTTCCCAAACCCTAAGCTGTGGCCTGGTACTGGGTTGAAACCAGGGGTGTGATTCAATGGGTGTAACAACCGGTTCAGTGAGCGTGCATGCTCTGTGTTTAAAAAAGCTCTAATACTTACTTTCTACAGCAACCCCTGTGAATAAAACAGCTGACGCACAGCAAACCACTTTGCCACGTGAATCAGCTGTGCTCTAAAACAACAAAATAAAGCACAGGAAAGAGCAGGGGCGGTGGGGCGGGGCCAAATGCTCACTAGAACTACCGGTTCACTTGAACCGGTCTGAATCAGTCAAATCCCATCCCTGGTTGCAGCCCATTTGGAACCCACACAAGTGGCAGATGAGTGTGCTCACTTACACAGCTCCAGTTGCATGAGTGGCAGGGGATCACATGTGGGTGCTAACATGCATCGCTGCTGCTTGCATGGAACCTTCCCCTCTCCACTCCCCCATTACCACCGTTTCACAAAGTCAGAAAGGTTGGGGACCACTGATCTACCCCAACCCATCCATCCTGCAGGAATCTCATCTAACTCTTTTCTGTCCAATGTCTGTTCCATCTTTGCATTAAGACTATCAGTGAATGGTGACTCAACTTTTCTGGTTCACTGGCTCAGCTCTAAAACTGCTCCTTCTCTTAGAAATGGTTTTTTCTTTGTTTAGCCAGAACCTCTTGTGACTGAATTTATTCCTTCATTTATGACAAATGGGGATAACACTAAACAGATCTTAAGCTTCTCTGTAAAATCTTTCAGTTATTGGAAAATACCTGAATCCTTCCATCTTCAGCTAAGTGATTGTGTTTGTTGAAAAAGGTGCTCCCATAGTCATTCTTGTTTTCCACTCCAATGTGGCTCTTCTCCTTGTTGATCTTTCATCAAAACTAAGAGCAGTTCCTTTGATCCCTTTCTTGATTTCATTGCTCTTCCTTAAACCTGATCCAGATTTTCTGCAATGTCTTGTCCAAGAATGCTTAAACAAAATATTGACCTCCTGAGACTCTTATGCATGCATTGGCCTTCTGTGCATAATCATCACATATCCAACTCATACTTGGATTACAAACATCTAGTATTTTGAGATTATTTTCATAAATATTCTTGTCAAGTTTGATGTTCCTCAACCTTCTTCCAGTGCATCGCTCATGAGATTGTCACCAAATTAATTATATCATTATCAAAAGTTTAAAATATTCCTATTATTAATTTTGTGTAAGCATGACGTCTCTGTACATACACATACATCTATATCTATATCTATATCTATATCTATATCTATATCTATATCTATATCTATATCTATATCTATATCTATATCTATATCTATCTATCTATGTGAATCCTTGTGTGTGTGTGTGTGTGTGTGCATACATATATGTTTCGGTGCATGTGTACAAGAAAAAGTAGAAATGAAATCTTAATTAAAGAGCTACATTGTGTCTGCCATTTGTTGGTTTTAATAAGAGATGCCATATTTTGTTAAGTCCTTGTTGCTAAAAGTCAGATACTTTTCTACTGGATCCTACTTACACAACTCTCCTTACAGAAAATTATAAATATTTTCCGGAAAGCTTGACATTTTTTAAATGAGATTAAAATAGCTTTGTCTAAGACTTTGTATAAAATCTTGCATCTCAAAATCATGATTTATCAACTCTACCCACCTCTATTAATTCAAATATGGAAGAATAGATTACCAAATAATTTTTAAAAGTTGTCCTCCACTTAATCATCATACCAGTCTTTTCTAAGTTAAGTAGGCTCATAATCGCCAGCTCAGAAAAAATGTTTAATGTTTAATGCTGAAATCAAGTTATATCACCTGCATTCCCCCAATCTATTAAGAAAGTATAATGACACGTGGAAATGAGCTTGAGTGACCAGGGAGAGATGCTTCCTACAGAATGAACAGATAAGGGAGGGGGTGTCCCACTTTTGCATAATGGGCAGAGAAAAAAACTCAGAGAGCATCCTCCCTAACTTTTCAGGCTTTAAAGACAAGTTCTTGGGATATTTGTACTTTCAAACATGGAAGATTTTATTAATTTAACTTTACAATAAAGTAGAATTAGCCAATCTGATTGTGTTTTGTTTATAGTCTACCTGGGAGAAAATTGGCCCGGCCACGATCTTCTTGGCATATCAATACTTTCTAATAATTAGTAATGCAATCCTAAGTTGCATTAACAGAGGGATACAATTGAGATCAAGTGAGGTACTAATACCACTCTATAAAGCCTTAGTAAGATCACACCTAGAGTACTGCATCCAGTTTTGGTCACCACACTATAACAAAGATGTTGAGACTCTAGAAAAAGTACAGAGAAGAGCAACCAGGATGATTAGGGGAGACGAAGATATAGGAAGAACGGTTACAGGAACTGGGCTTGGTCAGTGTAGTGAAGGACCAGGGGAGACATGATAGCAGTGTTCCAATATTTGAGGGGCTACCAAAGAGAGGAAGGATTCAAGCTATTTTCTAAAGCATCCAAAGGCCAGAAAAACAATAATGGATGGAAACTGAACAAGGAGGGATTTAACCTGGAAATAAGGAGAAACTTTCTGACAGTGAGAACAATCAACCCATGGAACAGAAGTTGCCCTCGGAAATTGTAGGAGCATCATCATTTGAGACTTTCAAGAGGAGATAGGACTGCCCTTTTGTCAGAAATGGTGTAGGGTGTCCTGCTTGGGTGTGGGGTTGGACTAGATGACCTACAAGATCCCTTCCAACTCTGATTATCTTTTATCTGTGTTGTTTTGAATGAGTAAATAATTCCTTTATTTTATTTTTTAATTTTTGTTCAATTTATCTTTGACCTCTAGCATGTTCCTTATAATTGACAAATTGTCAATTATTTATTTGGTCAATATATAGTTTGCTTATCAATATATGATTGACAAATTTTGCTGAAACTTTGTTTTACTCTTTTAGAGATAATAGTGACTATCTCTAAACTAAATTGTTCTCCAAACTAAGGATTTTTGCAAGTTAGAAAACACTACAAGAAAGACCCAAATATGAAAAGATGGGATATGAATCATGATAGAATGAGTTGGAAGGGACCTAGGAGCACTATAGCATTTCAGACAAATGGCTATCCAGTCTCTTCTTGAAAGCTTCCCATGATGGAGCAACCACAATATCTGATGTCAAGCCATTCCATTGGTTGATTGCTCTCATTGTTAGGTAATTTCTCCTTAGTTCTAGGTCGCTTCTCTCCTTGGTTAATTTCCATCCATTGTTTTTCATCTTGCCTTTTGGTTCTTCACAAATTAGCTTGATCCTTCATCTTTGTAGGTGCTACTCAAATATTGGAACACTGCAATCATGTCTCCCATTGTCCCTCTTTTCATCAGACTAGACGTAACCAATTCTTGTGACCATACATCTACAAGTTCTATACCTGCAACAAATTTGTTTTCTTTCTGTGTGAGAGCTGAATGTCAACTAAAAAAAATACTTCTGATGCACATAATTATTACTGGAGAACATGATTGATGACTCTTGTCTATGGATGTGTCCCATTGGGGAATATACATCCAGGGGGTGGGGGAAAACCAGGGTTAAGGGTGAAATGTATGATGTGTCTCAAAGTCGGCTGTATCCAGGCAGCACCTACATGTTTCACTCCTAATAAATCATTTTTTTTCTACTCAGAGATGCGGGCAAAGACTCATGATTTCAATGAGGTTGGATTGTTGGAGCCCTAACAATGACAATGTTATTCTTTTTTCCATTTTTGTTGACCCATGTGCATTTTAGAAGGCTTTCGTCCTTCGTTGTGGGCATCTCTGTATAGAGGAAGTGATCTCTAACATATAATGTCTGATGGCTTGTATCCTTCTATCAGTACATTCCAGTCATGAGTTTCACTCCCACCAAGTTTCCTTAACTATTTCATACTTGTCCTCTTCGACTAATATTTCAAGTTCACCCTGTTTGTTCCCTAAACTTTGAATGTTAGTGTATAAGCATTTAAGTTATTAGTGGCTGATCCTGGATATGCCTCCTGCATCCCCTACTTTGCATTTGAGTTTTTCTTCCTTCTCGTTATTCCCCACCTCCTTAGCTGATTGGCTATATAGTGGTTTTTGTTTGGAATTTGGCCAGATTGATCACCCCCCTCCCTCCATTTTAGTTTAAAGTCCTTCTGATAAGATAAGCCAGTTGTTTACCAAATGTAGTCTTTCCAGTTCTTGTGAGGTGCAGTCCATCCCTCTCCAAGAGCCCTTCATGTACGTAATGCAGACCGTGGCCAAAGTTCTCTTGACAACATCTTCAATAGATCAATATTTCTGTTGTTAAAATTCATGGATATTTCCATTCTAGCTTCATCCTTTTCTGAAGAAGAATAAATTTTGCAATTTTTCTGAGATGAAAATGTACTTGGACCAAAGTGGAGATGTAGCAGCAGATCTGGAAATCCTAAGCCACATGGTTGTCCTTAAGAAGGTTCCCATTCTAGTGCAGCTGGGGAGTTTTGAAAGACAGAGACTTATTATCAGCCAAGATACTCTTTCATCGCTAAAGTTGCTCAACAAGGTGGGTAAAATTTGCTGGAATTTCACTTACCAAAGCCTTGGGAACCATATCAAGTCAGCTATGCCTAGGCAACAAAGTGGATGCCTTTAATTGAGAATTCAGCATGGAGAGTAGAAGCTTTACACTTTTCTTAGATGCCTTGGGAAGCTTCTGTATGATTTAGAAAGGTATTCTTCAGATACTATAATATGGAACAATGTTTTATTCTGATTCAGCCATGTCCAACATTGGGTTGCTGAGTGACTTCACTTTAAATACTTTTAGACACAGATCATGGCCCTTTTGTGTCTCCTCTGCAAGCTGGTGTCTCCATATAACTGGTGACAGAGTCCCTAAAGTGCTTTGGATTGTGGTTCTGATAGCCTTAGGTTTGTTTGTTTCTTGCCTACTGTCAGCTTTGGAATCCTTATTAGAACTAGAAGCTTCCATACCACCACATTCCTGTGCTTGGGAAATTGGGAGGGGCAGGGGTGGGATTACAGATAACAGATAATCAGAGTTGGAAGGGACCTTGTAGGTCATCTAGTCCAACCCCCATCCAAGCAGGAGACCCTACACCATTTCTGACAAATGGCAGTCCAATCTCTTCTTGAAAGTCTCAAGTGATGGTGCTCCCACAACTTCTGGGGGCAAGGTGTTCCATTGGTTGATTGTTCTCACTGTCAGAAAGTTTCTCCTTATTTCCAGGTTGAATCTCTCCTTGTTCAGTTTCCATCCATTATTCCTTGTCTGGTCTACAGGTGCTTTAGAAAATAGTTTGAGCCCTTCCTCTCTGTGGCAGTCCCTCAAATATTGGAAAACTGCTATCATGTGTCCCCTGGACCTTCTCTTCCCTAGACTAGCCCAGTTCCTGCAACCGTTCTTCATATGTTTTAGTCTCCAGTCCCCTAATCTCCACTCCCCTAATCATCCTGTTTGCTCTTCTCTGTACTTTTTCTAGAATGTCAACATCTTTTTTGTAATGTGGTGAACAAAACTGAATGCAATGCTCTCGGTGTGGTCTTACTAAGGCTTTATAGAGTGGTATTAGTACTTCCCTTCATCTTGATCGTATCCCTCTGTTAATACAATTTAGGATTGAATTAGCTTTTTTGGCTGGTGCTGCACACTGCTGGCTCATATTTAGCTGGTTGTCCACTAAGACTCCAAGATCCCTCTCACAGATACTGCTATTGAGCCTGGTTTCACCCAGTCTATATGTGTACTTTTGGTATTTCTTGCCTAAGTGTAGAACTTTACTTTTCTTTACATTGAATTTCATTTATCAGATACGGCCCAGTGTTCTAGTCTGGCAAGATCCATCTGGATCTTGAGCCTATCTTCTTGGGTGTTAGCTATTCCTGCCAGCTTAGTATCATCTGCAAATTTGGTAAGTTCCCCTTCTACTCCCTCATCTAAGTCTTTAATGAAGATATTGAAGAGTACTGGGCCTAAGACAGAACCTTGTGGCACCCCACTGCTTACTTCCCTCCATGTAGACTTAGACCCATTAAGGACTACTCGTTGAGTTCAGTTTGTCAGCCAGTTGCGAGTCCATCTCGTGGTGGTGCTATCTATTCCACTTTTTTCTAGCTTACTAAGAAGTAGGTTGTGGTCTACTTTGTCGAATGCCTTGCTGAAATCTAAATATATCATGTCCAAAGTATGTTGCTGGTCTACTAATTTAGTCATTGTGTTGAAGAATGAAATAAGATTGGTTTGGCATGATCTGTTCTTAACAAACCTGTGCTGACTGCTAGTTATCACTTTACTTGTTTCTAGATGTTGGCAGATCTGCTTTTTTATTAACTTTTCCAGTATCTTCCCAGGTATTGATGCTAGGCTGATTGGTCTATAGTTTCCTGGGTCTGTTTTTTTCCCTTTTTTGAAGATGGGAATCACATTAGTTCTTTTACAGTCCTCTGGTAGTTCCACGGTGCTCCAGGATTTTTGAAAGATATGGTGCAGTGGTTCTGAGATGACCTCTGCCAGCTCCTTTAAAACTCTGGCATATTCATATAAATAATATCTCATATAAAATGATGGAATAAATAGTTAAGTCATGGATGATTAATAATTGATAAATATATAAGCATATGTTAGTTTGACAATGTGAAAATTTATATAGACTGTGAGTAATGACTATGAAAGGATAGCACAAAAGATTTGTAACCAACTGACACACTGTATGTATATAAAATGGAAGATGGTTTTATGTTTTTATGTTTTGTTTGTATATGTTTGTCTTAAAAATAAAAACTTTTATTTTAAAAAAAAATAAAACTCTGGGATGTAATCCATCAGGCCCCAGTTATTTGTGTTCATCCAGATCAGACAGATATTCTCTTACTATTTTTTTGCTTATTTTAACTTTTATTTCTGGTCTGTCTTTTACATTTATGTTTTTGGTTGGTTGAGCTATAGTTTTTTTGTGTAAAAATGGATGCAAAGAATGAGTTAAGCAGTTCTGCTTTCTCTCTATTTCCTGTTACTTCCTTGCCATCTTCTCTCTTTAGTGGACTGACTGTTTCCTTGATTCTGGATTCTACCTGGTCAGACTGGTTCTATATAACTGGTTGTTACGATTCTGCACAGTTCGGAGAACTGGCAAATCATGACACTGGTGGGCCGTGCCCCTCCCCTCCCCTCCCACTCACTGCTTACCTGGTATGCGTGCCATCAAACTTGCCTGCTAATTTATTTTTCTTTCTTTTTTCCTCCATCAGCTATTCTGCTGTGCCTATTTAGATTAGCTAGAAAGCAGGAAATTGTTGGATTTCTTGCTTTCTAGCTAATCTAAAAGGAGAGCTGAACCTATTTTTCAGTGCAGACTCAGCTAGCAGATTGCAGAAAGATAGATCTCTGAATGAATCTGTGATTCTGTGAGCAACTCAATCTGCCTGTCTGCTTTGCCTGATTTGGGGTAAAAGTTGCTCTTTTTTAATTAAAAAAAACATATTTACATAAACATTAATAATATTTATATACAAGCCATGCCCAGCCAGTCATATGACCACCAAGCCACACCCACAAATTAGGCCATGCCCACAGAACTGGTTGTTAAGAAATTTAAAACCCACTCCAGGGAAGGGAAGTTTCATGGGGTATATGTACTTAGACATAATAGCATTTTTCTTTACAGTCAAGGGCATGTTACTCCTGCACCTGGATGAAGAGTGGTTGAAGGGATGTTTCTATGGGAACGGATGGTGATTGGGGCATGTGATGGAGTGATGGGTGCAGGGGATGGATTTTGTATTTTTTTAATTACTGAAGGAAAAAACAGGAACATTCAGATTTGGGTTTTCTCAGATGTGCCAGTGTGACAATTTTAATAAAGTGGAACTTTGAGAAGCACCTATCTTGGAGTTTTGGTGTTAGAGTTTGTTTTCCTGGAATGCTGAGCCCCTACATTTAACAAAGAAGAAGGAAATACTGTTGACTAGTGCCCGAGTTCAGTTTTGAACTGAATCCAATGAAAGTGAATCAAGAGTGAATAGAGATTGTTTTGGTCCCAGTAAGAAAGAAACTCTGGCATCAGTATTTAGTTTGTCCTGGTGGGAGGGAGGGTCTCCTGAAAAGAATTGTCCATAGTCTGTGGTGTTTTTAAACATATCCGACTTGGCTTACTTTCACTCCACTGTGATAATGCAGTCGGCCTTCTGCTCCTAAGGAGGAGGTTCAAAGCACTGAATTCATAATCATAATCAAGGTCCAAGGTGAGATAATATTTGACTCAGAAAACTGGACTACTAAAATATGACTCTGATCCAAAGGAGCCCTTCCTAATATCTGAAGGAATGAGATACAGTTTGAAAGAAAATGCTGCTTAGAGTTTGCCTTTGAATTATAAGAGGGCACTTCATTTTAAAAACAGAAAGAATCTTTTCTTGGATACTTTGCTAGGTCTTAAAAACAGGTCTTAAAAACTTTCTACACATGGCTTTTAATCAGTGGCAAGATTCAAAAAAAAACTTACTACTGGTTCTGTGGGCATGGCTTGGTGGGCTTGGCGTGGCTTGGTAGATGTGGCTTGGTGGACGGGGCAGGGGAAGGATACTGCAAAATCTCCATTCCCTCCCCACCTCACTAACCTGCTTTCCAGCTTTGAACTCCTGTGCAGGGCAACACAAGAAGACTCAGCTGACTAGCTGGGACTCGGGAGGCAGAGAATAGATTGGGGCAGGGCCAGTCAGAGGTGGTATTTGCCAGTTCTCTGAACTACTCAAAATTTCCACTACCGGTTCTCCAGAACTGTTCAGAACCTGCTGAATACCGCCTCTGCTTTTAATCATGTCCATTTGTTGCAGTAAGGGATGCCTGTCTTTTTGAAGAACATGTTTTCATGTTCTCTCCACCTCATTTCATCACAGTTCTGGAAACAATGCAGAAACTCTTAATCCTATTTCACCAACATTTCAGTCAAATAAATTGAACAAATTAATATACAAATAAACAATAAAAACATTTTCTTCAAGGTTGGCAGCCCTAATTTCTAAGGAATTTTTCCTTTATATCTTAATTTGGAGATGGTTTTGGATTACTTCAAAAGGGAAGTAGCTTTGCAATGTTTTATATAGTCCAGAAGAAATGTTTCCAGATCATACTGGTCAGAGGTTTCTTCCTCCATCATCAATTTAATCTATTTTAACTAGTCTAATGGAATAAAAAATAATAAATATTTTAGAATTAATTTTATTCTAACTTTTATATGAATAGATCCTCATACTTTAAAATCATGGCTATATGAAGAATAGAGGAATGCATATTAATACGACTATGGTGAGGAACCCACTGGTTGTAACTTACAGCATAATTCTTTTCTCAATTCCATTGCTGCAGACTTTATTAAGTACAAAAAAATTCCTCTCTTGCAATATTAGACCATGTACAAAAGGGAAGAACTAAGCCAAGAATTTGTGAATAGTGGTATTTCTTGCAACTGTTTGAAACATGTCAGAGATTACATAATTTCCTACATGAAGCTCAGAGACACTGTCTAAAGTTCATATTAACCACCATTTTCCATGGATGGTGAGTCCTAACACATTTTTTGGTCATTCCTTCTTTTTCTGCTTAGTCTTTGCCTCAGTCCAAATGTGTGGAAAGTTGTCATCCTGGATTTGTCAAGCGGGCTCAGGAAGGACAGCCAGTTTGCTGCTATGACTGCGTTCCTTGTACAGAGGGGACCATCTCAACTCAGGAAGGTGGGTGATGCAAGAAGTAATGCTCCTGGATATATCCAGAGCATTTCAATCAATACACCTTTAAAAGATATACCGCATCTTTTGGAGTATAAGATGCTCCAAAGTATAAGATACACCTAGCTTTGGGGGAAGAAAACAAGAAAGAAAAATCTGCCTCTGCCTCCCAGCCATTTGCCTCCTTGCAGCAAACAGCCTGTTTCAGTTTCAGCTTCAGCTTTCAGCTTCAGCACAGCCTGATTAGCACAAGCAGCTGATTGTCAGTTGGATTGGCCTCTCGATGTTCAGCTGTTTCAGGCTGCAGGGATTGCCATAATCTATTGCCGCCTCCTTGCGCCCCATTTTCAGCCTCCGCATGCCCCATTTTCAGCCTTCGTGTGCCCCATTTTCCTCCAGTTCTGGGTGGCGGGGATCAGAATGGGTGGAAAATGGGGTGCGCTGAGGCCGAAAATGGGGTATGGAGGCCAACAATGGGGTGCACGGTGGTGAAAATAGGCAATGGCAATCCCTGCTGCCTGAAACAGCTGATTGTCTGGACGGCAATCCAATTGTCAATCAGCTGCTTGTGCTAATCAGGCTGTGCTAAAGCTGAAACTGAAACAGACTGTTTGCTGTTTTCTGCAAGGAGGCAAATGGCTGGGAGGCAGAGGCCAAAGGGTGGGGGCCAGTGGGTGGGTGGGTGGGGCTTCAGCAACATTTGCTGTATAAGATGCACAGACATTTTCACCACTTTGGGGACTGGAAAAAAAATGTGTCTTATACTCCGAAAAATACGGTAGATCTAAGCATGACTATTTTCTTATTGTTGTTTGTTATCAACAATTTATGTCACATTGGGAGGAATAAGATTTTGAAGGGTGAGGTCGGAAGAGATAGAATGACATAGTAGCTTGAGTAAGCTTATTTCTGGCAGAAAAAAATATCTCTTTTGCTTATCACTTTGGAATAAATCAATCATTCATTGTTTGAGATTATAGAACCACATAAGCAGAATAGGAGGACTATGGAGGGTGAAAGGTTTGATTCAGGAGACAAGAGAAATTCAAACAGAGGACTCAGCATAAAATCCATTGAGGTGATAGGAGTGTGGGAGAAGGAAGGGAAACTAAATTTGCCATAATTTGAAATAAAATCTGCCTCTTCCCTTTCCAGATCTCTGTTTTTCCATTTTATAGTTTCAGAAGTAAAAGACAAATATGGTTTTGTAGACTAGTTCAACAGTCCCAGGTTCAGCATAGCCAATAGCACGGATTCATTGGTAGGATTGCTGCTGGGCCTTCCCACTTCTAATCTTCCCAATTTTCTTGTTTGTTAAATAAAAGGTAAATACAAACAATTCCCACATGAACAAAATAGGAATATACTGTAATCATGTTCCTGAAAGAGCGGGGGAGAGGCTTAAAAGAACTGTTGGGGATTAGAAGGAATCAGTCCTAGCATAAAGGAGGACAAAAAAGAGAATCAATAAAACAAATCTACATAAGATCCATTTATATCACTGTAGAGTTCATTCATTCTCTTTAAAATTGTTATCAAATTGACTAGAAATTAAATAAATACATTGCAGTAACAGATAAAGACTCAATATCACTTCTTAAATTATTTCAGGAATAGGTCATGTTGTTTAAAATAAAGTTATTTATTTATTTATCAAACTTACATAGCCGCTCATCTTACATAAAGCAATTCTTGGTGACTTACAACCAACAATAAAATATTTGTCAAACTAGATTAAATAATGATTAAAAAGAAAGGAATACTTGAAAATATTTATGTATGATCAAACCAGCACACAGGACCTTATTACTAGGAGATTCCCAGGCCTGTTGAAAGAAACATTTTAAGATATTACTAGAAAACCTCAAGGCAATTCTGACTTGGACCAGAGGTGGTATTCAGCAGGCTCTGACCGGTTCTGGAGAACCGGTAGTGGAAATTTTGAGTAGTTTGGAGAACTGGTAAATACCACCTCTGACTGCCACCCCGCCCCCATCTATTCTCTGCCTCCCATTGAGTCCCAGCTGATCGGCTGGGTCTTCTTTGGTTGCCATGCATAGGAGAACAGAGCTGGAAAGCAGGTTAGTGGGGTGGGGAGGGAATGGGGATTTTGCAGTATCCTTCCCCTGCCACGTACACCAAGCCACGCCCACAGAACCAGTAGTAAAAAATTTGAATCCCACCACTGTCTTGGAATTAGTTAGTTTGTGTGTCCAGCCCAACACTGGATCTGTTTTACACAAGACAATTTGAGCCAAAAGTCCCCTTGAGAGTGAACTGGAGTTCAGCACTTTATTTCTGCACAGAAGCAAAGATGGATTCTTGGGATCCGAGTTCAAATCAAACGTGTCTGTTGATAGTCATGAAACTGTTTTTATCTTTTTATGAACAATTTACTTTCCATCTATCAGATGGGGCTTTCCATCTCTCAGTATCAGCTGTTCTCTGAAGAATGTATTCTGTGAAAGGAAAAGGACATAATATTAAACAAATATTGTTATCTATTTTCCTTAGATATGGAAAAATGCACCAAGTGTCCAGATGATAAATATACAAATGAGAATCGAGTCCAATGTATCCCCAAAGTTATAACTTTCCTGTCTTATGAAGAACATCTGGGCATCATGCTGGTTTCCTTGGTCCTGCTCTTTTTCCTAACCACAGGCTTTGTTTTAATAATATTTCTTCAATACCATGAAACATCCATTGTCAAAGCCAACAACCGGGACCTCTCCTACATCCTCCTGGTCTCCCTCCTGCTTTGCTTCTTGTCTGATTTTCTCTTCATTGGACAACCAAGCAAAGCCACCTGTCTTCTCCGACAAACAATGTTCAGCATTGTCTTCTCAATAGCTGTGTCTTCTGTGTTGGCCAAAACAATCACAGTTGTGCTGGCCTTTCTGGCCACAAAACCAGGGAACAGGGTAAAGAGATGGTTGGGGAAGAGTTTGGCCAACTCTATCATCCTTTCTTGTTCTACTATCCAAATGTTAATCTGTGCCATGTGGGTGGGAGTTTCTCCCCCATTCCCTGACTCTGACTTCCACTCCCAGCCTGGAGAGATCATCCTGCAATGCAATGAAGGCTCTGTCACTATGTTTTATGTTGTCCTAAGCTACATGGGTTTCCTAGCTGTCATCTGCTTCACAGTGGCTTTCCTGGCCAGGAACCTCCCTGGGGCCTTCAATGAAGCCAAGTTAATCACCTTCAGCATGCTGGTCTTCTGCAGTGTCTGGGTCTCCTTCCTGCCCACCTACCTGAGCACCAAGGGGAAATACATGGTGGCTGTGCAGGTCTTCTCGATCTTGGCCTCCAGTGCTGGATTGTTGGGCTGTATCTTCTTCCCAAAATGCTACATTATCATTCTGAGGCCAGATCTAAACACCAAAGAACATCTAATGGTGAAAGTAAGAAACTGATTATGAAGCTGCTTCTTAGGCTCACAACCTTTAATTATTCATTGACAACATTATTGGTTTATGTTCTTCATTTGCATTTTTAAATCATGTAGTTTATTTAAAACCAAAGGAAAGAGAGATATGAGGAGAGTTAGACTAATTAAATTAAAATCCAAGATAACCATCCAACAATATAATACATGAAATACTAATTAATTTGTGTTTTTAAAAGTGTTGGTAGTCCTCCTTTTCCTCAGCACACAGGTGTGATGACCCAGGGCATGGCACAAAGGCAACACAATCAAATGAGCAAGAAGAGTCCCTTTATTATCTCTAACTTTGCCCCCATTGTCCAGGTTACCTTCGGCTGGAGAAAAAGTCTCCCAAGTACAGCCTTTAACTGGAGAAAATTCAGTCCAAAACAAGATACATACAGACCAGAGGTGGTATTCAGCAGGTTCTGACCAGTTCTGGAGAACTGGTAGTGGAAATTTTGAGTAGTTCGGAGTACTGGCAAATACCACCTCTGACTGGAGATTTTACAGTATCCTTTCCCTGCCACACCCATCAAGCCACACTCACAGAACTGGTAGTAAAAAAAATTTGAATCCCACCACTGATACAGACTGTAACTAAAAATCCACACAAACCACACTGCAGTAATTAACTTGACAGGGCAGAAGAAGGAATTGCCGACTTGAAAGCACGGCAAAACTCACACAGTCAGGAAGACACCAAGAACACAGATATGCCACGACAAGGCCAGATAAATTCACGATTTGCTTCCAACATTTTGCTGTGTGCAGTTTCCCTTTTTAAACACTGTGTTCCCAGCTGCAGCTAATGAAGGAATCATGGCTCTTTCCTCCCCTGTAAGCCATGCAATTCACACTGCTCCCTTCTCCATTCCTCCTTGCGTGGCCTAGGATGAAGAGGGGATGGACTTTCAATTCCCTCTCCCTTGCTCTACCTCTTCCCTGCTCTGCCCAGCCAGACTTTGCTCTTCCCCAGTTTCTTCCATAGCCAATGGAGCCACACTCCAACTCCCTGTCAGCTGTTTGGCCTCCCCCTCCTAATCAGATTCCGACAGGGGCATGACAACAGGTTAGCCAATATTTGGCTTAAGCAACTTTTTCCAAATGGGATACATATGATCCATGTCCTGATCTTTGGAGTGCTGTAAGTGTGGCAAGTATCTTCAAAACTAGTTAGGAAGGTGTAAAACTTTATTTCCTTCACAATACTTTGGGAATTGGTATTTCCATTCCCCCAAGTTGTAGAGAAGGGTTAGTGAGGATGACATGTCACTGCAGCTTCAATTGCTCTTTCTTCTGATGTATTTTTTTCAATAATTTCCTTTTAGTTAAGCTCCAAAATCAAGCTCCATCTTCTTTGTGGCTTAGCCTTTCTTAGTCTCCAATTCCAGCTTTTGTGGGCTGAGGCATTGAGGAGACTTCTGGTGAATAATATCCTGTAGCAGACATTTTTATAGCCTGTTACTTCATGACAGGACTGGTTTACTGTTATTCTTTGTTAATTCTCAGTTGACTGCCCTAGCACCCTCTAGCGTATCTGATATTCCTAGTTTCTAATGAAAATAATACAAGCCATATGGTTGGTGGTTGGCTGGGGAAAGTTTTTTTTAAATATATATGGAAAAGTCCTTGATTCAAGTTAAGAAAATCTCCCCAACTGTAAGAGCCACCCACAAAGGAGGAATGAAAGGAGTCAGATGGGAATAGAGGTGGTATTCAGCCAGTTCTGACAAGTTCTGGAGAATTGGTAGTGGAAATTTTGAGTAGTTCAGAGAACCGGTAAATACCATCTCTGGTTGGCGCTGCCCCTGTCTATTTGCTGCCTCCCAAGTCCCAGCTGATCAGCTGGGTTTTCTTTTGTTGCCCTGCACAGAAGAACGGAGTTGGAAAGCAGGTTAGTGGAATGGGGAGGGAATGGGGATTTTACAGTATCCTTCCCCTGCCACTCCCACCAAGACACACCCACAGAACTGGTAGTAAAATAATTTGAATACCACCACTGGATGGGAGGAAAATAAATGGTGTGAAGGATTTGGTATTGGAGTGCCAGATGTTCAGGAGAGACTGAGGAGTCTGAATATTAAGGAGGGTATGTTGGAGGTTGCAAGGCTCCCTCCAGTTTTGAAAAGGAATCCTTGGGAAATGAGATGGAAAGCAGACTGGGAAAAGAGAAGTTGGATTTAGGGAGTGAGATTGAGATGGGAGGAGATGGGTAGACCTGAGTGATCATGCCATGTCATGTGTGTCACTGTGATGCATTTTGCAATTATAATTCTTATAATTATAATTTTTATATGTCTTATGGTATCCCTGGACACCTGCATAACTGTCAAAAAGACAACAATATTGGGGTGTCCTATCAAATTCTGTACCTGTCAACAGTGGTGTCCCCTAAGGCAGTGTTCTAGGATCAACTCTTTTCATACTCTACATAAATGACCTCTGTGATCATATCAAGAGCAACTGCATTCTCTTCACTGTAAAGTATGATGTAAAGCTATTCAACACCACAGACAATACTGCTTCCCTTCAAAAAGACCTTGACTATGTATCAGAATGGTCAAACAAATGGCAACTTCAAATCTCAACAAATAAATGCTCTGTCCTACATATCGGCAAAAAAATAATA
>NC_142010.1:28078557-28101057 GCF_049901735.1 Notechis scutatus | reverse complement strand
GCAACGTTTCAGCAGAATCTCATCTGCCATCATCAGGCTTCAGTATTGTGTCCGTCTGTGAGTCAGACTTTTACAGTGGTTTCAGATTTGAATTTGGGGCAGCCTATTGCTGTGCCAGAATGGTTTTTCTTCATCCTGATTGGTTGGGAGTCTTGGTCTGTGTTTATTGGTCTCGGAGTTTGCTGTGTTCTGCTTGATTGGTGTCTCTAATATCTTCTGTCTGTTTTTGGCTCTTTTTGTGTCTTGATTGGCTGGCAGCATTGTGTTGCTTTAATGGAGGTCTTTAGTGCAGCTTGGCTTCGGGTAAATGGACGGCTATCATTAGTTAGGAAGCTGGGTTTCATCTGGGTGCCTGGTTGGGATGTGTTTGAGCTGGAGGTATCAGGGGATCTGTTTGTGCCCAGGTGTTTGCCTGGCTTGTGGTGTGGAGATTTTTTTGTTTGTGAGTGCAGGCTTCCAAATGATTGACAGCCTGGTGGAATCATCTCTTCTATTCATGCTTTCTGGTCTTTTTCAATCTCTATGGCTTCTCTGATGATTCTGTGATTAGGGTTTTCTATAGTGGCCAGGGTTTTGGTGCCATTGAAGTTGATGCTATGACCTGTGGCTTCCATGTGTTGGACTAGTGAGATTGAAAAAGACCAGAAAGCATGAATAGAAGAGATGATTCCACCAGGCTGTCAATCATTTGGAAGCCTGCACTCACAAACAAAAAATCTCCACACCACAAGCCAGGCAAACACCTGGGCACAAACAGATCCCCCTGATACCTCCAGCTCAAACACATCCCAACCAGGCACCCAGATGAAACCCAGCTTCCTAACTAATGATAGCCGTCCATTTACCCGGCCAAGCTGCACTAAAGACCTCCATTAAAGCAACACAATGCTGCCAGCCAATCAAGACACAAAAAGAGCCAAAAACAGACAGAAGATATTAGAGACACCAATCAAGCAGAACACAGCAAACTCCGAGACCAATAAACACAGACCAAGACTCCCAACCAATCAGGATGAAGAAAAACCATTCTGGCACAGCAATAGGCTGCCCCAAATTCAAATCTGAAACCACTGTAAAAGTCTGACTCACAGACGGACACAATACTGAAGCCTGATGATGGCAGATGAGATTCTGCTGAAACGTTGCTACAACTTTAAAAGAACTACAATGACGTGGGAAAATACCGAACCAAGCCGAACACCATACATGTAAGTACCCGCGAAAACTTAAGAAAACATATATATAAATTATATATATATATAAAATGAGATTCTTCTTAATTTTCTTGCAATTGTTAAATTATGGAATTGTTTCATCAGACTTTCTCCCAAGACCAATTTCTTGAAAAGCAAAAAGACAGAATAGTAAAGAAATGTGTCTGCTGATGTTCAATAAATTGTTTTTATACATTTATGAACTATTTACTATTTACTGGGGCTTTCCTTTCTCTCAGTATCAGCTGTCCTCCAATGAAGGTATTCTGTAAAAAAGTAAAATAACATAATATTAAAGAAATATTGGCATTTGATTTCTTCAGATATGGAAAAATGCACCAAGTGTCCAGATGATAAATTTCCAAATGAAGATCGAGTCCAATGTATTCCCAAAGTCATATCCTTCCTGTCTTATGAAGTACATCTGAGTATTATCCTAGTCTCTTTTACCTTACTCTTGTTCCTAACCACAAGCCTTGTTTTAGTCATATTCATTAAATACCGAGAAACTCCCATTGTCAAAGCCAACAACCGGGACCTCTCTTACATCATCCTGGTCTCCCTCTTGCTTTGCTTCTTGTCTCCTTTTCTCTTCTTTGATCAACCAAGAAAAACCACCTGCCTTCTCCGACAAGCAGTTTTCAGCATCATCTTCTCAGTTGCTATTTCTTCTCTTTTGGCAAAAACAATCACGATAGTGCTGGTTTTCCTGGCCACAAAACCAGGAAACAGAGTGAAGAGATGGTTGGGAAAGAGCTTGGCCAACTCCATCATCCTTTCTTGTTCTGCTATCCAAATTACCATCTGCTCCATCTGGCTAGGAATTTCTCCTCCATTCCCTGAGTCTGACCTCCACTCCCAGCCTGGAGAGATCATCCTTCAGTGCAATGAAGGCTCTGTTGTCATGTTCTACATCACCCTCAGCTATTTGGGTTTCCTGGCTTCCACCTGCTTCACAGTGGCTTTCCTGGCCAGGAACCTGCCTGGGGCCTTCAATGAAGCCAAGCTGATCACCTTCAGCATGCTGGTCTTCTTCAGTGTCTGGGTTACATTTGTGCCTACCTACCTGAGCACCAAAGGGAAATACATGGTGGCTGTTCAGGTCTTCTCCATCTTGTCCTCCAGTGCTGGTCTTCTGGTCTGCATCTTCATCCCCAAGTGCTACATTATCATTCTGAGGCCAGATCTGAATACAAAGGGGCAGCTTACAACCAGAAGAAATGTAGAAATGTGAGATAGGGAATTTCCATTTAAATTTTTATTGTATTCCAAAGATCTAGAGGGGGAAAAATAAACAAAAAATAAATAAAAATAAACAGACTAAACCTAGAAAATGGCTGAAGATCTTCTCTGTACCTGAGGGGACCACTGATTTTCCTTGAATTTGTTAAAGGGGGGCTGCAAAATAGTGTTGTGAGAAAAACAAGTTCTTGAAAGAGTGGGAATGTGTTAACAAATTAGAGAGATAGAAGCAGGGGTGGGATTCAATTTCGTTAACAACCAGTTCTGTGGGCATGGCTTAGTTGGTGGGCATGGCTTGGTGATCGTGTTATTGACTGGGTGTGGCCAACTCAATATCACTCACACCGAAGCACCATCTCCTCGCCTGACCTCTCATGACTGTGGGGATGCTGCAACAGTCATAAGTGTGAAAAATGGTCATAAGTCACTTTTTTCAGTGCCATTGTAACTTTGAATGGTCACTCCACACCAGCAAAGTACCAGCAAGGATGTCTAGTCCTGCTAAGAATGTAATAAGGGTTAATAGAGAGGCAGTTTCTGTAAGCAACACCAGAATGTTTCCTTCCTGCCTTCCTTACAGGATTAGGCCAGTAATTTCTTCTAACAACTGGTTCTCCGAATTGCTTAGAATGTTAACAACTGGTTCTAGCGAATAGGTGTGAACTGGTAGAATCCCCCCTTGGATAGAAGGAATGCATAAGGCAACCTTGACATCTCATTTCTCATTATATTTTATCAAACATGGAATGGCAATTCAACTGATATGTTTCTTTTTATTTAGACAAAAATTCTTTCTTAAAGATAGTAACAGTACATTGCTGGAGAAGTAATCTGGGGCTTTCTAATTATGAACATTTGTGCTTACGTGATCCATTAAATATGCCTGTATATAATTATCATCTGTTCTGCCTTCTTGAAATGTATAAATATCAGTGCCTGTCTGTAGAATTTCCTCCAACTGTTTTCGAGAGGGAAATTCCTCCAGTGTACACTGAATAAATAAGTGCAGTGAGCCTTGATTATTGCATTTTTGTGGTCCTTTGTTGGATTCCAAAGAAACTGGGGTCAGAAGTGGATTTCATAATCTTACAATCTTCTATTTGTGACCAGGGACAACAGTTGTGGCATCTGTATATAGGATGAGTGTTGTGAGATTGATCCTATGTCCCTCTCTGCTGACACTGTTTAGGTGTGTGTGTAAGGCAACAATCTGTTTCTAAAATTCTATTTTGGTTAGAGGGAGCTGTTGAATGTATGTGGTCCCTTCCCTTTCTTAATATGACATACAGAATAACCTTGAACTTTTCAACTCCTCCAACTGTCTTAAAAAAATGTGGCAGCTGAATTGTAAAGCGTACAGTATTGCTGTTTGTCTGAGGTTGTATTTACCTACTTTTAAGAACTGCTAAGGACCTGATCACTTGTACTACGTCCTGATACATAAAACCATAAAACTCAAAAAGAGTGTACTTAGTTTTTTACATGACAGTAAAACTTCCATGGACCACCTCCCATCCAGGATAGAATTGATCACCTAGAACAACACCAGATAATCAGCTAATGCAATAAGGGAGGAGAAATGTATTACCTCTTATATTGGCATGAATGGGCCTGAATGTGATCATAGAACTGGGTTTGGTCAGAGTCACTCTTAATCTTTTTTTTTTTTTTGTAAGTTTTATTTGAGTTTTCACAAAAAGAAAAGAAATACAAGTAAAACATCTTTTTTGAAAGCAGCATAATCCCGGGTTACATTTCTTCATACAGACGCAAATTCTGGCTCATGCTCATATTTATATTCTATTCCATATCTTATTACTATTTTACATTTTCTACATAGCTTCTCCCCTCTTTTAATTTTCTTAATTTTATTTTATTTATTCCATCTCAATTCAAAACATTGTATTTATATTTTTTGTCTGTCCTGTTTCAATTGTCTATTATCTTTTCTCATTAAACAAAATTTATCTTGTAGTTACTGATTGGAGTATGATGCCTTTATATCTTTCCCCTAAAATTATAACACTCAATATAATACATAACTTCCATTCGGATTCTGCTTGATACACTCTTAAACTACACACTGTATTCTTGAAAAAAGATAAAATTATAAATATATAATACAATTAAAACAACAATCCATTCCAATTCAATTCTATCATTAATATTAATATTCATTAAAATCATAACATTTTGCACGTTACTTTTCAAATAGATCTCATACTTCTATGGGAACAATTATGAACTTTCCATAGTTAATTCCCCCCCCCCCCTTCACTTATATTTTATAAAACATTGACTGATTAAAATGTTCCCGTTCCTTCCTAATTCAATTTTATTTCATTTATTTTATTCACAAACATTTCACTAAATTACACTAACTATTTTATCCCTCTTTTTAATCATATGTTGTTTCTAATTTTCTAAAGTTATTTCTATTACAAATATAACAATACAATCTTATGTACCTTTACAGAATCCCTTTTTCAGTTAGATTTTCACCCATTATCTCTAAATAGATCCTGTTTCTTTATATCTTGCTCTGGACCTTTGTAATTTCTTTTCCTTTCCTTCTTCCCTCTCTTCTTCTCTCTCCCCTTTTTACCCCATTTGTCTCTCTACCTCTATTTCCCTCTTCTGCATTCCCCTTTTCTGTTGCTTTCCAACATTATATTTATTTTTCAAATTATTTTTCTTTTCTTTGGTTGTTTTTTTAAGTCTTAAGTTCTCCATTCTCTTTCCCCCCTTTCCTTTTTCTTCCTCACATAGAGTTGCTTGTTCATTAAAGATGGCTTCTTCTTTGTCCCAGTCTTCTTGTTTTGCAGTCTTTTCTTGTTGTTTCTCATAGTTCCAGATCTCCATTTCTAAGAATTGGAAAACGAAGCCAAAAGAGCCCTTCCCTTCTTGTGCATCTTCTTTGTATTTTTTAAGTTCCATTTTCAATTCATCCAAAGGTGATGCCATTGTAAAATTTTTAAACAACCACCCAATTAGTTTTAGTCATTCAAATATAATAACCAAAAATCCAAAAGTCACCAAGCAATCCAAATACACACAAGCTGTTTCTTTTTACACTTTCTTTTTTTTTTTCACTTTCTCTTCCTGGGGTTAGTATTTAGTTGCAAAGTTTCAGTTAAAATGTATCTTTTAGAAGTCTTATTGAAATTTTACTTTAGATTCTTTTGAAGTCCAGGCAGTCTCCTCCCTCTTCCAGATCCTGCCCTTATTCTTTTTCTTTCCCTTCCTGCTTATAGAAAAAAAAGTTTTTAATGTCCAGAAATCTTTATTGTCCCTTTGGCATTTAATTGTATTTTCAGCTTAATTGCCTATTGATGCCAAAGCAGATTTTTCCAATTTCTTATTTAAGTCTCTTAGCTATCAATGTAAGGAAGGAGAGAGAAGAAGAAAAAAGCCAAACCTTTCCCTTTTCACTTTCTTTTGCTGCTTCCGACCCTTCTTTGGGAGCGATGTTATCTTTTGTAAAATTTAAGTTCCAGGGTACCTTAATTATTGCTTTTTCAACTTAACCCAGTCAGCCAAAACTTTCACTTCTTATCTTTCTCCTGCAAGTTCTTTTCCGGTTGAGTACTTCTTTGAGGTGGCCATTTCTGACCACCACTCCTACTTCCTTCGGGAAAGGGAGTTTGGCCAGCTGAGGAGGAGAGATGCGGCTCTCCTTGACCCTGCTGGCAGTCTCCACCCTCTTTGCCAACTCTATGGGGTGGCTTAGCCCCAAAACCAGCCGGCTCGGGGCGCTCCAACGGCGAGCCCAGGCAGAAAACGTGCACAATCGCGGATTCCTGTCTCTCGCCGAAGCCCTTCAAACCGGAAGTTCCAGAGTCACTCTTAATCTTAACAGATAACAGAAAATCAGAGTTGGAAGGGACCTTGTAGGTCATCTAGTCCAACCCCCCACACAAGCAGGAGACCCTACACCATTTCTGACAGATGGCAGTCCAATTTCTTCTTGAAAGCCTCCAGGCTCCCACAACTTCCAAAGGCAAGCTGTTCCATTGGTTGATTGTTCTCACTGTCAGAAAGTTTCTCCTTATTTTCAGGTTGAATCTCTCCTTGTTCAGTTTCCATCCATTATTCCTTGTCTGGCCTTCAGGTACTTTGGAAAATAGCTTGACCCCTTCCTCTCAAATATTGGAACAGCCCCTCAAATATTGGGACACTGCTATCATGTCTCCCCTGGTCCTTCTCTTCACTAGACTAGCCAGGCCCAGTTCCTGCAACCATTCTTCATATATTTTATTCTTCAGTCCTTTAATCATTCTGGTTGCTCTTCCCTGTACTTTTTCTAGAGTCTCAACATCTTTTTTATAGTGTGGTGACCAAAACTGGATGCAGTACTTTAGGTGTGGTCTTACTAAGGCTTTATAGGGTGGTATTTTTCTTCCCCTGTGTCTAGGCATCATTTATATTTCAGTATATTTCACAAAAAGACAAGTTCTCAGCCATTTTCTAAAGCACCAATGAGGTTGAGAAAATGGTTTTCCTGAAAAACACAAACCTGTGGAATTCTGTTAACAAAGGGTGAACAAACAACACACAAACTTAGTCATGAAGTCCAGTAGCAACAATGCTTAATCAGCAACCCAGGCAGAAATCACCAGTATGTGTGAGTTTATGTGGGAAACTTATTTAGGAGCCAGAGGGGCCACTTCTAGGGAATTACTTTGAGGTTGCCTCCCCTAGATTTGTAAGGAAAGCTGAAAACCCCTTTGAGACATAGGATAATTGAAGAGGAATTACCGAAACCATCATTCTGACAAACGTGATGTTTCTTTAAGGCAGGGGGTCTTCAAACTTGACATCTTTAAGACTTGTGGACTTCAACTCCAAGAATTCCTCCTCCAGCCATGTTAGCTCAGGAATTCTGGGAGTTGAAGTCCAGAAGTCTTAAACTTGCCAAGTTTGAAGACTTCTTGCTTTAAGGTTATGGTACAGCCATGGTATGGGCAGAAGAACCAGGAACATCCTAACATTGACTGAAATGGTGAATGGTGCATAGAGATTGAGAGGAAATCATCCCCAGATAGCACAATACGTCTTCTCAGAGAAGGGTGGAATGAACCATCAACATTTCAGAGCACCGGTATCAGAGGGAGCTATCTCAACCAATGTCTAACTACGTGGAATCCCAACACAGGATGTCCCAGGAAGGCAAAGTCTGCAGGTCCCCATGCCTGATTGACGGGTATTTCTGATCATTATTCTATCACCTAGCTTCTGGTCATTCTCCAAGGAGTGAGTGTGCAAGTATTGGAAATCAGGCAGGGGAGGAACCTCCTGTTCAGCTGGAGCAGTCAGATGACAAGGAACAACTCTCCAGCCATACAGAGGTGAGTATAATAACATTCGTCAAAGAGGCTCCTCGCTTATCAAAGGGTGATTCATGAGTAATTGCAACCAGCTGCCTAGCAACAGGTTTATACATCTCCTTTGTTTTCAGTCTTTTCTGGAGACAACCCTTTGGCTTCAACATGGGCAGCTATGTGCCTCTTCATTTCAACTTGTCATCAACTCTTGTTCCTGCTTTGCTCATGACCTTTTGTCTCTTGGACTGGCTGACTACCCATTGCTTATTATCTTGCCTTTGGTGCTTTGGAAAATAGAATGACCCCCTCTTCTTTGTGGCAGCACTCAAATATTGGAATACTGCTATCATATCTCCACTAGTCCAGCTTTTTTTTTAAACACAACCAATTCCTGCAACCGTTGTTCATATAGTTTAACTTCTAGTCCCCTTATCTGTGTTGCTCTTTTCTGCCAAATCTCTACATCTTTTTAATAATTTGATGACCAAAACTGGATGCAGTATTCCAAGTGTGGCCTTACCAAGGCATTATAAAGTGGTATTAACACTTCACGTGATTTTGATTCTATCCTTCTGTTAATGCAGCCTAGAACTATGTTGGCTTTTTTGGCAGCTGCATCCCATGGCTGGCTCATATTTAAATGATTGTTCATGAGTCCCCCAAGATCCCTCTCACAGTTACTACTATTGAGAGAGGTATGACGTACACCAGAGGTGTCAAATTCGATTTCATTGAGGGCCACATCAGGGCTGTGTTTGACCTCGGGGGGGCACAGTGGGCACAGCCAGGGTGGGTGTGGCCAGCTCAATGTCAATCATGTTGGGAGTACCTGTGATGGCCTGAGTGCTCTGCCAGAGAAAATGGGTTCCCGACAGCCTCCTGTAACCCTCTGCCAGCAAAAACAGCTCGCAGCCTTCCTGAGCTCAGTTTTTGCTGGCAAAAGCATCGTGGACCAGTCCTTCACTGTTTCCAGTGTGGCCCCATGAGCCAGATCTAAGTATCCTGTGGGTTGGATCCAGTCCCTGGGCCTTGAGTTTGACACCCCAACCTATACTATACCCATGCATTTGTTTTTTTCTTGTCTGAATATAGAACTTACTTTTTTCACCATTGAATTTCATTTTGTTAGATAGCACCCAATGTTCTAGTCTGTCCAGATGCTTCTGTATCTTAAGCCTATCTTTTGGAGGGTTGGCTATTGCTTCCAGTTTGGTGTCCTCTGCAAATTTGATGAGTTCCCCATCTGTCTCCTCGTCAAAATAATTGATGAAGATGTTGAAAAGTGCTGAGCCTAAAACAGAGCCTTTTTGTCTGAGACATTTTATCCTCCACATATCCCAAATAAACTTCCCAGAGGCCCAGCAGTTATCCTGATGGGTTCCCTCTAACCAATAAGGACCAGGTCAATCCTAAATATGGATTCGGCATGACTATTAGCGAGACACCATGAGGGTGAAAAAATATTGCTATTTCACTACCTTTATCATTGTGAGTTAATCCTCAATGCAGGCTCTTACACACGTATGATAATATTCCTTTCAATGTTATCCAGAGACCTTTCAGCTGTTGCATCTTCTGGAGCTTCTCTGTTAACCAAAAGTACACTACAGCATTAACAAAGGATGGAAGTGTGATCCAAGGCTTCATCCACTTGCCCATTCCCAGACTGAGACCTTACCTGGATCAGCAGATCCAATGAAAGCAACTTTGTTAGGCATTCAAATAGAACAACTAGAACCCAGAGCCACCAAATATCTCGTTAGTCAGGCACTGAGAGTGGGCCATACAGCGGGACAACTTTTGAATAGCAGATCAGATGTCACCAAGTATAACCCACTAAAGCTGTCACAATCTACTATCCTGTCAGCTTCTGTGATGACCTGGGATGTGGCACAAAGGCAACAAAGTCAAATAAGCAAGAAGAGTCCCTTTAATACCTCCAACTTTCCCCCCAATGTCCGGGTTACCTTTGACTGGAGAAAAAACTCTCCCAAGAACAACCTTTAAGTGGAGGAAATTCAGTCTAAAAACAAAGTACATACAAACTGTAAATAAAAATCCAAACAAACCACACTGCAGTAATTAACTTGACAGGGCAGGAGAAGGAATTACAGCCTTGAAAGCCCAGAAAAACACATGCAGTTGGGAAGATGCCAGGAACCCAAGTAAGCCTTGACAATACCAGATAATTCATGATTTGCTCCCAACAACTTGCTGTGCTTCCTGTGTTCCCAGCTGCAGCTAATGAAGGGAATCAGGGCCCTTTCCTCCCCCGTAAGCCACACAACTCACTTTGCTCCCTTCTCTGTTCCTCCCTGCATGCCCTAGGATGAAGAGGGGGTGGGCCTGGGTCTTCCTCCGAATTTCCATTCCCTTGCTTTACCTCTCTCCTGTTCTGCCCAGACAGCCTTTGCCCTTCCCCAGTTTCCTCCACAGCCAACAGAGCCACAATCCCACTCCCTGTCAGCTGTTCAGCTTCCTCCTCAGATTCAGACTCTGACAGAGGCATATGCTATTTAATAAACTAAGATACTTCAAATTATAAATAATTTCAGTTTCTTAAACAAATATGGAAGGAGAAAGGAGACAGCATCAAGCACAAAATATTAAATATTCTATCTATTCTAAAGTGTTTCCCCATTAACCATATGGTTTAATCCACAGTCTACATTCACTTCCTCTTAATCAGCTCCCATCCAAAAATCAATATTTCTAGAAAAGAATGGAAATAAAAATTTGACTTCAACCATAATGTCAGATTTTGGAAGCCATATTGAGACCAGATGCTCCCGCGCTGCCACATTTTGAGGCTGGGAAAGTGGGAGGGGGGAATTTCTTGGAGTGTATATAGTTAGACATAATAACATTATTTTTCTAATTTAAGGTCATGTTGTTTTATGCATAAGTGAGGAGAAGTCTTAAGCAGGATGGATGGTGATTGGGCCATGTGATGTGATGATGGGTGCAGGGGATGGATTTTGTAGTTTTTACTTTTTTTCAAGGAAGCCTAGAACTTTCAGATTCGGGATTCCCCAGTTGAGCCAGTTTGCTATCCAAAATAAAAGGAACTTTTGAGAAGATGTCTGTCTCAGAATTGTGTGAAAAGTGTGGAGTGGAGGTTAGCTGGAACGCTGACAAACAAACACTTTTAAAATTATCTTTCCACCTAAGGATTCATATATGGAGATCAAATAGAAAACAAAACCAACAGTTCAAACTCTTAACATTAGACAGGGTTCAAGGGATCAGGAGTGGGATTCTACCAGTTCACACCTATTCGCTAGAACCGGTTGTTAACATTATAAGCAGTTTGGAGAACCGGTTGTTAGAAGAAATTACTGGTCTAATCCTGTAAGGAAGGCAGGAAGGAAACATTCTGTTGTTGCTTACAGAAACTGCCTCTCCGTTAACCCTTATTACATTCTTGGTAGGATTAGACTTCCTGTCTCAGGAACGTCTCTGGAGTTTTTTTCCCCTCCTTTGCTAGTACTTTGCTTGTGTGGAGTGACCATTCAAAGTTACAATGGCACTGAAAAAAGTGACTTATAACAATTTTTCACACTTACAACTGTTGCAGCATCCCCACAGTCATGAGAGGCCAGGCAAGGAGATGCGTGATATTGAGTTGGCCACACCCAGCCAATACCATGACCACCAAGCCATGTCCACCCAGTCACATGACCACCAAGCCATGCCCACCACCTAAGCCATGCCCACAGAACCGGTTGTTAAAAATTTTGAATCCCACCCCTGGTACTGATTACTTAATAGACATTAGAACACAATGGTAGAGTTAAGTGCCCCCAACCTAGAATGTCACCAAAGTTCATAGCTCTAGCTGACATCTCCAGTGTTCTCTGGAGACAAGATCCCACACTGAAGGACAGCAGAAGTCATTATCAGGGTATTGAATTATCTTCCTCCAGCATCACTTTCTGGGCATATCCTGACAGAAAAGACCACAACCATTAGAGAACATTGCCTCCAGGGGTGGATCTGTGAATTTTCACTAAGATATTAAAATTGTGCAGCTGTCCTTTACAATGTGGGGCCCTGGAAGGTGTTCAGAATCCCAAGAGGAGAATTTCTTCTCACTGTAATTTTCATAATTCTGGTGTTTGAGACCTCTTCTGCTGCATCTTGCCTTTGATACAAACATCAGACTGAAGAAAGATGAAAGGGATCTTGCATCAGAAAAGGAAAAATGCCACAGATCATGCTGCATGACACAAGTTAAGGGTTAGAGATGGTGCTGAACACAATCTATTTGTGGAAAGGAAATTTGCAGATCGGTCTTTTCAATGTTCCTATTCAAATCACATTTCCTCTGTTAAAGGTCAGAAAAGATGCACTCAGGAAGCACCACTAGACCCTGGAGAGGAAAGGAGGAGTATATGGATCCCATTTCACCTCCATTTGCGCAGCGTTATCAGGACTCTGGCCTATGCCTTGAAAGCAGCATATTCTTCCAGATCCAGAAGGAGAAGCAAGAAGAGCCAAGAGAAGTTGGGGGCCCCAAGGCTGTAGCCATGGCAGGTAGGGAGTCCCTATGAGGATCCAGGAAAGAAAGAGAAGGAGAGGAACCTTCTCAACCTACGTTTGCTATAAAGGGCCAACAGCTTGGCCAATTTAATCCTTCAGGGAATAAAATTGCAGGGATGGGGGACAAGAAGCTGTGGCTGAACCCTGACAAGACCAAATGGCTTCAGTTTCATGGATCTTCATGATCTGGAAATTTAGTCCTAGATGGGGTTGCATTATCCACAACTTTGGTGTTCTCCTGAACTCTGAACTTCTCTTCAAAGAGCAGTTGCACAACTTTGTGTTGTGTGACAGTTGCCCGCTTTTCTGGATCAAGTGTGTGACACTGGAAGTGGTTCATGGCTTAAGAGAGTCTCCCTTCTCTCCCACTTCACATCTTGCTCCCTTCCTCCTCATCCTTTTAATTATAATTTGTGATTAGAAACATGTATTATTTATGTTTTATTGGCTTTAATGTTGTATGAAGCCTAGACTCACCTCATGGTGAGATGGGTGGCAAACAAATATGATAGATAAAAAGAAAGAAAGGGTTGATAGTTATGTTGTTGGTAAGTGGCCAGTCTCGACGCTCAAACCAACAACAGGAAGGAAGGAAGGAAGGAAGGAAGGAAGGAAGGAAGGAAGGAAGGAAGGAAGGAAGGAAGGAAGGAAGGAAGGAAGGAAGGAAGGAAGGAAGGAAGGAAATTCAAAAGAATAGGAACTATGACACATATATTGGTGTCAAAACTGTTAATTTTGAAACAGTGCATATATTTTTAAATAAATTGCTGTATGTAGGATATTATGAGTGACATTGTAGAATTTTACATTGATCCATTTGAGGGACACCATGGGGTCATACAGCCTAACATTCTCTCTGCAGGGGTCCCAATTAATGTGTCCCTGAACGTACAACATAGAATAAAAAAGTTGGAAGGAACCTCAGAAGTCTTCTAATACAATCCATGCTCAAGCAGAAGACAAATGATTGTTCAGTCTCTTTTTCAAAGCCTTCAGTGATGGAGCACCCACAACTTCTGAAGGGAAGCTATTCTATTGGTTGATCTTCTCACTGTTACAAAATTTCTCTTTAGTTCTAGGTTGCTTCCCTCCTTGGTCAGTTTCCAACCATTGTTTCTTATCTTGCCTTTTGATGTTCTGGATGTCTTCTCAGTTGTTACATTAAGATAAGCCATGAAGGGGAGGCTGACCTTTTCCGGATCACTGACCCAGCTCTAATTCATTTTCAAAGGCAAGACAATAAGCAATGGATGGAAACTAACCTGACAGTGAGACAAATTAATCGGTGGAAGAATTTATCTGCAGAAGTTGTAGCTGCTCCAGATATTTAAGAAGATATTGCATAGCCATTTGTCCAGAATGGTACAGGGTCTCCTGATTGAGCTGGGGGTTGGATTAGAAGACCTCCAAGGTCCTTTCAAACTCTGTTGTTCTATTCCAAGGGTCTTCAAACTTGGCAAGTTTAAGACTTGTGGACTTCAACTCCCAGAATTCCTAAGCTAACATGACTGGAGAAGGAATTCTGGGAGCTGAAGTCCACAAGTCTTAAAGCTGTCAAGTTTGAAGGCCCCTGTTCTATTCTATTAAGTGTTCCTTTTTCAATTCCAGCTCCCATAGACCAATATGGCTCTTCTCCTTGTTGTCTTTCCTCAAAGCTAGGAAAAACCTCCTGTGATCTCTTCCTTGGCTTCATTGCACTTCCCTAAAACTGATCCAGGTTTTGTGCAACGTCTACTCTAAGCATAGGGCCTGCAGGAGGATCCTAGTACTTGAGTTGGGAGTCTCTTTCATTCACCTCCTGAGATTTTTATGGGTGTATTTCCTTCTTTCCATGCCCATCAAACTGCTGACTTATATTCAGCTTGCAATCAACTACTATTTTGAGTTTACAAGTATTCTATCCATGTTTGGCATCCCTCATCCTTCTTTTTGCATTTTTATTTCTTTATTTGTTTGTTTGTCAAATACGTACAAGATAACAAGTATAGGTATGAACATAACATGAACAAAGGAAGTAAATGCAGATAAATGGGGACAGTAAAACAGGGACGGTAGGCACACTGGTGCGCTTATGCACGCCCCCTTTAAGGACCTCTTAGGAATGGGGTGAAGTCCATGATAGTCAGTTTGAGGTTGAAGCTGTGAGGGGTTAAGGCTGTAACAATGGAGTTGCGTAGGGTGTTCCGGGGTTGACCACACTGTTCCTGAAGTCGTATTTTCTGCAATTGAGTTTGGAGCAATTTACCTTGAGTTTTACTTCTTCCAAGTGTAGAGCTTTGCCCTAGTCTCTCTCTTACATTGCATTCAGATTATTTTCAGACCATTTTAGTAAATCTTTAAGAAATAGTATGAGAAAACATACAAATGTGTTGTTAGGAGATTTGTACTATAAGACTTGTAAGAGTCTCTTAATGTACCTTTTTACAATAATGTGGAATTAGCTCATGTGGTTGTTTCCTATTTGGTGTACTTGGGAGAAGATTAGTCTGGCAATTTTCTTTTTGATAACTCCATGCTTTCTTTTTTCCCCAAGACATTTATAAATAATCTCATTATTTGTTTCTTTATTCAATTTATTTCTGATGAGCTCTAAAAGCTTTCCTTTAAAAGGCAAATTTTGTCAATTACATTTTGTCAATACATTTTTTTTTCAATATATGATAAACCAATTTATCAGAGCCTCTTTCACTTTTGAAGAAAGTGGTAACACTTGTTCTCCCAACTCACTATATTTGCCACTTTGACAATGGTAGATGAAAGTCTCAAAAGTGAAAAAACCACCTGGGATAAGAAACCAAAGTTTCTGCTTTTAAAATTCCTGCATGTTTCTGTTCTAGTTCCATCCATTTCTGGAGAAGAATGAGTTTTGCAATTTTTCCCATTGGAAATTGTACTTGGACCAAAATGGAGATGTAACAGCAGATCTGAAAGTCATAACCTGGATTTTTATTCCTGGGTTGGATTCCATCGCCGAGCAACTGGGGAGTTTTGAAAGGCAGAGATTTACAGTCAGTAAAGATACTCTGTCATTGCTAAACTTTTTCAATAAGGTAGGATAAATATTGGTGTCCACTCTCTGTCTATCCAAAGCCTGAGCACACATTTCAAGTTGGCTTAGCCTAGTCAACAAGGTGGTTGACCTTCACAGAGAATTGAATGTGGAGAGTAGAAATCTCACACTTTTTTTTTTAGACTGCTTGGAAGGCAGGTGTCCTTTTCATGCTAAAATACTGAATATTGTTTTAAGCTGATTCTGCACTGTTCAACTTAAGATGTTGGATGACAAATTGTCATGACATAGATCATGGCCCCTCTTGTGCATCCTATACAATATGGTATTTCCATAAAAGTGATGAGAGAGGCCCTCAAGTACTGATGATTATGGTACCGATAGATTCAATTTTTCTTGCTCCTTGTTCTCAAATAGCAAAGGAGAAAGCAATTCTGTTCAACAGTTCCCGAGTTCAGGTTTGGAATGAATTGAATGAAGTGGAAACAAGACACGTCCTTGGTCAACAAACATGCCTTGGGATTCAGATTGTCTTGGCTTCACACCAATGCCCCTTAAAAAGGAAGAACCATAGTCAGTAATTTTTTAAGCAGGCCAGATGTGGCCATAATTATCCATGGTTTCCTTTCAGCCCAGTGGGATAGAGCACTAGGTCTTCTGACCATTGGAAGGAAGCTCAAGGTATTGAATTAACTTGAAATCACAATGACTGGTCTGATGTGAGATAATGCCCTGCCCCAGAAAACTGGAGCAGTGAAACAAGACTTCAATTGATAAAAAATATTGGAAATAAAAAGGGACAATTTGAAAGGAAATGTTACCTAGATTTGGCTTTTGGCTTGGGCATTTCATCTGATAACCTTTAAGTGACATTGTTTATCATGATTGCTTCCTACATGAAGTCTTGCTGAGCAGAAATGAGGCTCCAAATTTACCTAATAATAAATGTGAGTCTGTCTTTCCATGCCAGTTGGTGTCCCCTCATCGTAGTTCTTCAACAGAAAGGACCTTGTCTTGGATGTCTAGCTGGATCTTTTAAATAACCTTGCCCAACAAAGCGTTCATATTCAGGTTTATCTCCTGCACAAAAGATGCTTGAGTTTTTGAGGGACATACTGTCATGACTTTATCTCTGTCATCTATCAATAGTTCTAGAAACTACCTTCTTGGTTTTAATCTAATTTAATCAAGATGGCAGAAATATGAATTAGTGGGGAGAGAGAGAGAGAGAGAGAGAGAGAGAGAGAGAGAGAGAGAGAGAGAGAGAGAGAGAGATTGTGTTTCCCTGGAAATAAGACTTATCCCAAAAATAAGCCCTAGCTTGATTTTTACATGTATGCCCAATATTAGCCCTGCCGTAACTTTTTCCAACAAAGAGCTCATATTCATGTTAATCTCCTGCAGCCAAAAGATGCTTGACATTTTGAGGGACACGTTCTCATGACCTTATCTCTAGGTCATCTAACTACACTTTAGGCACTAGGGACTTGGTTTCAGTCTCATATAACTAATACGCAGCCATATAATTTAATATAAAATGTACAAATAAACAACGGCCCTCTTGTTTTAAGGTTAACACCTGTAATTGTAAGGACCTTTTCCTATGTATCTTAACCAGGAGACTATTTTAGATAACTTTCAAAGGGAAGCAGCTTTTCAATGTTTTATGTAGTCTTGAAGAAAACTTTGCCTAGTGATAAGCTTCTTTCTTCATCACCGTTTTATTCTATTTTTTTTACAAATCTAATAGAATAAAACTTTAGCCAATGGTTTGGAAGGATTTTGTTTATATAATTTAACACAAATACACCATCCTACTTTAAAATTATGGATATATGAAGAATGGAGAAATACATTTTAATATAGCCATGCGAAGAAAAGCACTGGTTGTCACTTAATGCTTAAATCATTTCTTAATTACACACCTCCTAACTTTATTAAGTAGAAAAGTCTTTTATTTCAATGAGACATTTGAAAAGCAAAAGGGATGAATGCCTATGGAGATTCTCAGTCCTCCAGGTAACAGTTGTCCCAAAGGTGCTTTTTCCAAGAGGCAACTGGAATTTGCCTCTTGGAAAAAGCACCTTTGGGACAAAAGGGATGAAATAAATGAAGAATCTGTCAGTAGTTATAGCTCCTGCAACTATTTGGAAATAGATAGAGAATACAGACTTACCTAAGTGAAGGCTAGAGACTCTTTGGCTAATATTCATTTGACCTTTATTTTCAATGGATGGTGAGTGCTTACATACTTTCTTTGGCATTGCTGGTTTTTCTGCTTAGTCTCTGCCTCAGTCCAAATGCATGGAAAATTGTCACCCTGGATTTGTCAAGAGGGCTCGGGAAGGAGAGCCAGTTTGCTGCTACGATTGCATTCCTTGTCCAGAGAGGACCATCTCCACTCAGGAAGGTGAGTCACACCATAGAAAAGGGCGGGCCTTGCGGAAGTGAATTCATGGAAGTGCAAGTTAAAACACAAGTTGAAGCTCAACTGTTTTCTTGTTCATCTTCTAATTGCTCAATTGATTCTCTAAGGGAAGGGATTGCAAAAAGAACTTGGAAAAGGAGCTAGTTAGAGATAGTAGGGTTTGGCAGATTTGGCAAGCTTTATTGCTGCCATTTTTTAAAAAATTGTGTTTATCTGCTGAACAGAACAGAAAAGAATAACACAGTTGGAAGGGATCTTGGAGGTCATCTATTCCAACCCCCGCTCAGATAGCAGACCCTATACCATTCCAGGCAAATGGCTATCCAGTCTCTTCTTAAAAGCCTCCAGTAATGGAGTACCCATGACATCTGAAGACAAGCCATTTCACTGGTTATTTGTTCTCACTATTCAGAGATTTCTCTTTAGTTCCAGCTTGTTTCTTTGCTTGAGTAGTTTACATTCATTGTTCCTTGTCTTGCCTTATGGTGCTTTGGAAAATAGCTTGAGCCCTTCTTCTTTGTGGCAGTCCCTCAAATATTGGAACATTAAGCTACAGGTTGAGTGCAGTTTGTCAGCCACTTACAGTTTCCTTCTATATTTTAAGTTCTAGGAACACCAGATATCTCTGAAACTTGAGAAGTTATGTTAGGGTAATTTTTGGAAGTATTATTGAAATATATTGCAATACATATTGCTCAAAGAGCAGGTGACAGCAAGGGCTGCAAGAGACCAGGGGGTGCACCAGGAGCATACATGGCTTGGCAACAGATCCCACAGGACACATCATGGTTAAATCTCGACCACCAAAATGTCCTAGAGATGAGGTGCAGTGTTTTGAACACCCCAAAGTGTCCTGCCGCCAGACTATCATGACATTGACATAGGATAAGGCCACGTAGAGGACCTCCCGGCACATAAATGTGATCACAGAACCGCAACAGGTGCCCAAGGAGTCTCTTGTCTCCCATTCTCATCCAATTCTCGACGTCGAACTGCCACAAATGGGTCCTGCCGCTGCACCTCCTGAATCCTCACTCAAAGGTCCACAGCTTCCTCGGTGGCCGCAAACCGCTCCAACGGAATCACCGTCCAGGGCAACATTTTATCCTCTCTTCAGGTATACTCAGGCTTCTTAGATAGGGCATCGGCGCGTTGATTCCCTCCACTCGGAACATAGGTCACCCGGAAATCAAATTGAGCAAAGACCAAGGACCATCTCACCTGGTGCTGGTTCAATGTCCGAGCTGTACATAGGTGTTCCAAATTGCGATGATCCGTCTGAACCTCGATTTGGTGACAAGCCCCCTCCAGGTGGTGCCGCCATGTCTCAAAAGCAACCTTAACCACCAATAGTTCCTTGTCCCAAATTGTATAGTTGCGCTCTGGAGCCGACAACAATAATAAATGCACGGGAACAAGGTGCCAGTGGGAGCATAGGCCTGGAGGAGCACCACACCAACAGCCACATCAGAAGCATCTGTTTCCACCACAAATGGCTGGCCTGGATCAGGGTGTTTGAGGATAGGCTCAGAAGCAAAGGTGACTTTCAACGCCTCGAAAACTGCCTGCTCCTCAGCACCTCAATGGAACTTCTCCCCCTTCTTGAGCAGATTAGAAAGGGGAGCAGTCAAGGCAGCAAAGCGGGGAATAAATGTGCGGTAGTAGTTCGCAAATCCCAACAGTTGTTGCACATCCTTAACCCGCTGTGGAGGTACCCACTCCTGCAATGATTGAATTTTTTCCAGGTCCATTTCCACCCCAGCAGGTGAAATACGATGTCCCAAGAAGTCAATCATGGTTTGTGCAAACTGACACTTCTCACGTTTAGCAAACAGGTGGTTATCACACAAACGTTGCAACACATGCTGCCAATGTTCCTGCAGGGAGTCTGAGTAAATCAAAATGTCATCTAAATAAATGACCATGAATTGATCCAACAATTCACGGAAAACATCGTGCATGAAATGCATGAACACAGCTGGGGCATTGGTTAATCCAAAAGGCATCACGGTATAACTCAAAATGCCTGTACCTCATCCAGAAAGCTGTTTTCCACTCATCCCCTGCACGAATGTGAACAAGATTGTAGGCCCCATGCAAGTCCAACTTCGTAAAGATCTTAGCTTGACGAAGCCGCTCAACCAGTTCAGGGATGACGAGAAGCGGATACCGATTCCTCACTGTGATTGCATTCAACTTGCAGTAATCACAACATAAACGTAGCTCCCCCAATTTCTTTTTCACAAAAAGCAACAGTGCAGCCAATGGGGAGGTAGAAGGCCGGATAAACCCTTTCCGGAGGTTCTTGTCAATAAAATCCCACAACACGACCAACTCCGGTTCTGACAGGGAATATATCCAACCCACGGGCAATTTTGCATTGGGCAACAAGTCGATTGGACAGTCATACACCCTATGCAGAGGCAACTGATCCGCCTCCTTCTCCCCAAACACATCAGCAAAGTCCACCAACTGCAGGTAGATCCAAGTCCACAGGTGTAGCCACACTCCCTGCACAAGAGCGCAAGCAATGGTTGGCACACTTCCTATCAAGGAACTGCACAACTCCAGACGACCAGACAATCTGTGGATCATGGGCCTGTAACCACTCCAAACCCAGCACCACCAGAAAATGAGGCACTGCGGCACCGTAAAACATGGTTTCCTCCACATGCTGCCCAATATACATGCAAAGGGGTTTGGTTGCAGCAACCACAGGTCCTGAATGAAGGGGCCGACCATCAATTGTCTCTACCATTACTGGTGGGGATACCTGTTGCTGAGGAATGAACCACTGCTTGACAAAATGAGCATCCATGAAATTGGCTGTGGCCCCTGAGTTGACCAAAGTTGGGATCTCCACCACTCCCACACCAGGCACGAACACACTTGCTGGCAGCACAAGATGTTTCACCAATAGCGACTGTGGTGGAGATGTCGAAGATGTCAAAGGTGGCAAGGGTGGCAAGGTTGGTGAAGATGGTGGGCCTATGGACTTTATACCCCGACCTGCTGAACCCTGTAGGCTGAGTGATGCTTGTTTCCTGCTGTGGGTGTCTTAACAGGACACTTGGCTGCAAAATGGCCTTGATTGTCATAATAGAGGCATAAACCATCATGACAATGTCTATTCTTTTCTACTTGAGTCAGGCAAGAACAGCCAGCCCCCAACTGCATGGGTTCCTCCAAAGGCACTTCCACCAAGGGTGCCATCTTTCTGGAAACAGATACGGTCTCCGTCCATCGTCGCACCCGTCGCTGCTGAGAAAACACCATCACAGGAGGAAATCATTAAGGAAATATTGGAATGTGCTGAAATGAGTAGATTGACATTTGAAAGTAGAGAACAAGATGATAAACAATTTTATAAAATTTGGGATCTATTCTATCAATGGTTAGACAATAAAATATAGTAATTAAATATGTAGTCTTTTAGAAAATAATAAATATATAAAGATGTATTCTCTTCTTATTATATCTACAAAATGATTCTAGGATAGATTTGGGGTGATAATATGAACTGTCATAAAACAAATTAATTAAAATATGATTATTTTGTAAAACATGAATGAATAAAAGTATAGTCAAATGATTGATTAATAATGATATTAATGTATTTAATATTTGATTGAAAATACGAGATTACATACAATGTAATTGTAATTGAAGACTACGAAATGGAAGCACAAAACAATTTGTAAACCAACCAGCACACTGTATGTATATATATGGAAGATGGCTTGATGTTTTTATGTTTTGTTTGTTTATGTTTGTTTTAAAAACCAATAAAAATAAAAATAACCCAAAACCCAAAACATATATTAAAGTCCGGTAAGGCCTTCAACTTAACTTCACTGTTTTATTAGGCACAGTTTAAAGTCACAAAAGTAAATAATGAGGCAAACAGAAAACCAAAACAAACTGCATTGATGAGAGTTCTGAAGCAAGCCAAGATAACTAATCATAAACTCCAGGAAAATAACCGAGAAAAGTCCATGGGAAGAATGCCAGCAAAGATAAACCTCTTTCAAGGTGAACACTAAATTGACTCCTGCAAATTCTAACTGCACAGTGCAAACTTATATACATAGCTCCCACCTGCAAGCCATGAGGAGGATCATGGTAATCTCCTCTTGAGTAGACCTCACTTTTCCCTAATCCTCTCTTCCCTGCATGACCTAGGATGGATAAGGGATGGGCCTGGATCCTCCTCTAACTGCTCAGCCAGCCTCTGCCCTTCCCCCGACTCCTCCACCACCTCTGGAGCCACACTCCCACTCCCTGTTGGCTGTTCCTCCTCTTCCTCAGAGTCAGTCTCCACCAGGGGCATGACAATAGATATATAATAATAATATACCGATTTCAGAATATTAAGAATTGTAATCCTGCAGGATTCAGGAAGTGTATCTAGAAAGGTTAACTGATTCATTATGAATCTCCTATACTGTAAATTCCTATGGAAGTTCTGTACATTAAACATGAAATCTTTCAGTTCCCAAGATTTCCCCAAATTCCATAGATCTTAGCTATGTACAATATTTATATATAGAAAATTGTATTCCTATTAACGTTATTCTGAAGAGATGTTAAAACATGCATTTGGGGAAATGTTCCTGGCATCAGATGTTGTCCCAAGAAGCTACTTGTTTAAATGTGAATGGGTGAATGGAGAGATTGTTAAAAAAACAAACCTTTTGGTATTCTCAGATACAGAAAAATGCACCAAGTGTCCACCTGATC
>NC_142010.1:28044851-28078457 GCF_049901735.1 Notechis scutatus | reverse complement strand
TGGCGGTAACAGCCAGGATCCTCCAGGAGAACCCTCGGGGATAATTGTTGCCTTGTGCATATGTGTCTAAGAAATTGACTGACACAGAGTGGCGCTAGGCAGTTTGGGAGAAGGAGGCTTTTGCAGTCCAGTAGGCTCTCCTGTTATGGAGGCACTTCCTGGGTACCTTTTGAGGTTTGGGCTGACCACAAAAACTTTGAAGCTCTGAAAATTCCCCGGAAGTTTTTCTCTAAGTAAATTCACTAGGCTCAATACTTCAAATGCTTCTATTTCCAACACAAATACATCCCTGGGGGAAGAACCTGTTAGCTGATGCTCTGTCAAGGAAACCCCTATATGACAGCCAACAAGAGGAAGTCATCCACATCATGGTATTGAACACACAAAGTGCAGCTCAAGCCACCACTAGGAGCCAAGCCAGATGCCAAACTGGCCCACTTGAAGAAAAGCTAACAGACCTTAAGGCAGCACAACTAAGTGACCTGTGGTTCATGGAAAAACGGGAAATTCTAACCATGAGAGAGAGATTGGCATGGAAAAGATCCAAGCTCTATGTATGTTAGTTCATTAGTTTGAGGCTAATGATACTTCAGCAGAGTCATGACTCTCATCTGGCTGGCCATTTTGGATTCCTAAATCCTCTCCACTTGGCTCAGAGGTATTTTTGGTGGCCAAAAATGACAGCAGATGTAGAGGACTGTGTTAAAAGTTGTGCCATTTGTGCCACTATGAAATTGAGACCAGGGAAGTCTCCCTGTCTCCTCCAACAAGTGGCCAAACCCTGTCACCCCTGGGAAGAGATTGACATAGACTTTATAGTGAAACTTCCTGAAAGTTTCACTATAAAGCACAGTGATTCAGACTGTGATTGATTTATTTTCTAAGCAAGCTCATTTCACTGCTTCAATTCCCCCCAAAACCAGTTTCTGGGAGGGTGGGGCAAAAAATCAGGTCACAGTATCCACCAAGCTATGGGGACTGCCACCATCATAGTGGCAGAATTGATAGCCCACTATTTATTTAATAAACTATGGTAAGATACTTCAAAATATAAAGAATCTCAGTGTCTTACACAAATATGGAAAGATAAAAAAGAGAGCAAAATATTAAATGTTCTATCCACTCTAAAAGTTTCTCCCTATTAACCAAATGGTATGGTCCTCAGTCTGACATTTTCCTGTTCTTAGTCAGCTCTCATCCCAAAAATCAGTATTTCTAGAAAACAATGGAAATAAAAATTTCGCTGTCGGGTTCTGTCACACGACTGAAAGAAAGCACAACAGCCACAACAGGATTTGATGTAAGCAGCTTAGCTTCCTCTGGAGTGTGCCAGCACTTAACGGACTAGACAATGCAAGCTAACAAAGATTAAAGTCAGGGCTAATTATTTAGTTCATCCCACCACCTTCATACACCTGATGTGCCCTGCACCAATTATCCCGGCACACCCAAACCTTTTATCCTGACACATCCCAATTGGCAGGTACACACTCAGTTAGTCTTCCTGAGAGGAGCTTGCCCCCAGCTGTCACTCCTAGGTGCCTGCCCCAATAGCCGCCGGTATGCCTCCCAATCAGCTGTTTTACGGCGACTTTGGGATTTCCCTCTCAGCTCTTCTGACATTGCTCAAGTTACGTCTGTAGGCTCACGGCAGCTAAATGATCAGGAGTCACAAGGCTTCGTAGCAATGTGCACGGCCAGCCAGGCCCCCTGAATGGCAGTCCAAGGATGATGTCGGGCTGACATTCACCTCAGTCCCAAGCAATTTTAAAATCATCTCCAATTTAGGATTCCTATATAAGAGGTCTTTCAACTTAATAAAAAGCAACCACGAAAGAGACCTAAAACAAGATGGATGGACAACATCAGCAAGTATTGTGGACCCAATTGGCAAAAGAAAGCTAAGGACCATGTTGGTTGGAAACATGCAGAAGGGGACTTCATCCTGCAGTGGATAGATAATGGCCGTGATGATGATGATGATGATAATGATGATGATGATATGGAGATATAATAGAAAAGAAAATCACAAACAAGCCCAACTCTTAACATTAGACAGGATCCAAGGGTACTTAATAGGTATCAGTGCCACCAACCTAGAATGCCACAAACTCCATAGCTCTAGCTGACATCTCCAGTGCTCTCCGGAGACAAGATCCCACACTGAAGGACAGCAGAAGTCTTGAACTACCTTCCTCCAGCATCACTTTCTGGACATGTCCACACTGGAAGAACTGCAACCACTAGGGAACACTGCCCCCCATTGATGATTGATGATTTTTCACTAAGATGCTAAGATTCTGCAAGCTTTACAACATGGAGCCCTGGAAGGCGTTCAGAATCCCAAGAGGAGAAGTTTCTTCTCACTGTAATTTTCATAATTCTGGTGTTTGAGATCTCTTCTGCTACATCTTGCCTTTAATACAAACATCAGACTGAAGAAAGATGAAAGGGATCTTGCATCAGAAAAGGAAAAATGCCACAGATCATGCTGCATGACACAATTTAAGGGTTAGAGATGGTGTTCTTGAATGTACCTTTCTCTTTTTTCTATGTGAAGATTGGTTTGTTTCTGTCTGAATCAGGAAAGTGAAGGTGCTTTGAATTCTTCTCACTTTTCTTGTTGTTCATGTTTAGAAACAGGAAGGAGATTGATTCAGCCCTGTAACTTATGGATCTTCTGCTTCTGATGCTGGTGGTGTCTCAGGCAGTTTCCGTTAACCTTAGAATGAAATGCCCACTGAATTTTGAGAATCGGGATGAGGAAAAACCATGGAACTATTACAAGCCAGGAGACCATTTCATTGGCATAGTCACCACTGAAACAACATCATCACTGAAAACCTTGCCTTTCAACATGGCTCCTTCTAGTCAGTCTCGCTCGTAAGTTTTTCAATGAGATGGAGTTTCATTCCCTCCTTTTGCAGTTCTAGCACTCTTCTTTTCTTTTGATCTCACTTACTCTTTACTGATATTGCAGGACCTGTCTGATTTCTAGAATCATTCTGACATCCATGGCTTTCCTTTTTTGTCTTCTATTGTGGAAGAGATTCAAATCCAAACATGAGGCAAATAAAACTTGAAACAAGTTCTGATTATTTATCTATTCTCATTCAATACTTACTTCATCACTTGAATACTAAGTTTGGTTTAACGTAGTGACTGAAAGGGTTGCAGATTCTTTAGCCCGCCTCATTTTCATATTTATATAATCATTAATTGACACAATATTCAATGCCTGATCCTTAAAAGGATGAGTTCTTTTTGCAGTTGCATTTCTGTGTCACTTATAAAACTTCCAATTCATTTTATGGTAGTTCTACTTCAATGATTGAATGATTTTGAATACAGGTTAATAGGCAGATGAATATTAGAACTGGTAGAAATAATGGTGTATTTGTAATTCTTAACTATGGTGGAGGACAATCTCCATCCCATCTTCTCAATGACCATAAAAAGTACCTGCTGATGGGTGCCTATTATTTATCTTTGGCTTTGCATCTATATTGGCATAAGACACAGTAGACTTGTGGAGACAAAGAGGATTAAACTGAACAAAATAATTGTGTTGTTTCTGTTGATGATGATGGTAATAACATGAATATTTTTTTACAGTAGGACAAATTATTTTAAACAGCTAATTCTGATTTTTGCCATTCAAATGGTCAACAACAACCCCCAGTTTCTGTACAATCTCACCCTTGGCTACAACATCCATGACAACTATGCCAACACCCTTGGCACTTCAGATGCTTTGCTGGACATGCTCTCTACTGGACAACCCAATGTTCCCAACTACAGCTGTGGAAGAAAGGAAAACCTTTTGACTCTTGTTGATGGAGCTAAGAGGGAAATCTCCATTCAGATGGCAACATTAGTCGGGATCTACAAAGTCCCACAGGTGTGTGTCTGTGTGTGTTTTCTCTATGTGGTAAAGTGAGCGATAGAACCAATCATATTTTGTCAATGGAATTTAAGAATTGCTTTCCAACTGTCATGGCTATGGGCATATTCTCTTATGACACCATCCCCATTGCTTTGTGGGCTTCTGCTGCACACTTGTGAAGATAAGGAGGGGCTCTGTGAAGTGTATGCTGATTGCTAGTTGGTGTTCATGGATGTGCTTTACCTGTCTTCTGCCTATTTGTCCTATGTAGTGTCTATTGCAGTCCTTACACTCTATGCTGTACAGAATTCCTGGGTTTTTTTCCCATTTTGGGGTTGCTGGATCTTTAGTTCACTTCATTTTGGAGGGTTTACATAATTTGTGTGTTACAATGATACCATGTGGTTGTAATAGTTTGTTGGTGGTTTCTGAGATGTTTTTGATGTATGGCAGTCTTATCTTTTTCACAGCTTATGTTAGTTGTGCTATATTAGGTTGGTGGTTAGGCACTTTTAATAAAATTGTGTGGATATATATTTTGTTGGAAAATGTATAGATGATCTGTTTCCTTTTTGTGAAGTTTAGTGTTGCTACAGTGTGCTGCTGTCAGGGCTCCAACAAATCCAGCCCCATTCAAATCATAAGTCTCTATTCGCATTTCTCAGAGTAAAAAAAGAAAAGATTAATGTTGGCATTAGCTGGGTGCAACCAACACTAAAATACATCATTCATTTCACCCTTGACCCTGGTCTTCCCCCATCCCCTGGATGTATATTCTCCAATGGGACACATCCATAGCCAAGAGTCATCAATCATGCTCTCCAGTAATATTCTTGCATGCCGACAGCTTTGGGCTGCCAAGGCGATTATCTGAGACATTTGAGGAATGCACTGCTTTCCCCCACTCCCTTTCTGCTGGCAACTAAAAAGACCAAATGAATATTTTTAGTTGACACTTGTCTAAATGATGTCCAATGAAGGAACCACTTCCACCCACACTGAGCAAGCACCCAGAATAAAAATAATATGTGAGGAAACCCCACTTCCTACTAGCACTGATGAAGTTACCTAATTGGGTAATGAAATGTCTGCAAGAAAATAACTAAGCTCAGAAAGTACCAAGGAACTTGCACTTCAACACTGAGCTGTAACTATTCTTCTCCATTAATTCTGAGATTATTAATAAATACATCTCAAATGGATTGTCTTTGGAAATGACATCATAGCCATAGAGAGGTGTTTGATCATGAGCCAATAGAGTGAATTAACATCTCTTCTTCGTGTTAACATTTTTATTGAGTTTTACATGTTCATTTTCCAAATTCAATTTCAATAACATTTTATAGATCTTAGCAATAATGTGTCCATCATTTCCACATAGTAACTTTTCCAATTCATTTTTAACAAAGTCAAATCCATAGTGCTTTTTATCCAGTTTAAACCTTTCTTTTAGGTGTTGATAAGCATTCAGAGTTTTGGAGCATAAATTCAGCACCCAAAAAGTAAACACAGATGGCTGAGGCTTCATTTAACTTCTTTATAAATATATGAAGTAAATTTTACATTACCAGTTGTAGATTTCTCCAACATGGAGCAAACTCAAACAAAAGCAGACATGTTACAGGTTCAGAGCAGAGCTCCAGTCTTTAGCAAATAAGCAAGCAATTTGTTTTCTCTTTCACTTTAGAGCTGAGCACAGAATACAGATAAACCACTCCCAGATTCTCTCTTTAAGTTTCAGCCCTCAGTTCAGCTCTCATTGGCTGACCTTGTTACTAAGCTCTATTCCCATTCATGAATATACTCTGACAATAAGCAAACCAATGGCAAACATAACCTGATTCAAATTCTTCCATCATAACAGATAGCAGATAAATCAGAGTTGGAAGGGACCTTATAGGTCATCTAGTCGAACCCCCACCCAAGCTGGAGACCCTACACCATTTCTGACAAATGGCAATCCGATCTCTTCTTGAAAGTCTCAAGTGATGGCACTTCCACAACTTCTGAGGGCAACTTCTGTTCCATGGGTTGATTGTTCTCACTGTCAAAAAGTTTCTTCTTATTTCCAGGTTAAATGTCTCCTTGTTCAGTTTCCGTCCATTATTCCTTGTCTGGCCTACAGGTGCTTTAGAAAATAGCTTGACCCCTTCCTCTCTGTGGCAGCCCCCCAAATATTGGAAGACTGCTATCATGTCTCCCCTGGTCCTTCTCTTTACTAGACTAGCCAAGCCCAGTTCCCGTAACCATTCTTTGTATGTTTTAGTCTACAGTCCCTTAATCATCCTGGTTGCTCTTCTCTGTACTTTTTCTAGAGTCACAACATCTTTTTTATAATGTGGTAAACAAAACTGGATGCAGTACTCTAGGTGTTGTCTTACTAAGGCTTTATATAGTGGTATTAGTACCTTCCTTGATCTTGATTGTATCCCTCTGTTAATATAACATAGGATTGCATTAGCTTTTTTGGCTGTTGCTGCACACTTCTGGCTCATATTTAGCTGGTTGTCCACTAAGATTCCAAGGTCCCTCTCACAGTTACTGCTATTGAGCCTGGTTTCACCCAAACTATATGTGTACTTTTGGTTTTTCTTGCCTAAGTGTAGGACTCTTTTTGACTTTTTCATTTTCTTAGATATGGCCTGTTTCTCTAAGACATTTGAGCTATGGCCCAGCTTAGTATCATCTAAGTCTGTCAAGATCTACATAATGGATATTGAAGACTACTGGGCCTCATTGAGTACCCCAGCACTTCCCCCCATGTACTTAGACCATTAAGGACTATTGTTGAAGTTGTGAGTCCATCTCATGGTGGTGCTATCTATTCCACTTTTTTCTAGCTTACTAAGAAGTAGGTTGTGGTCTACTTTGTTGAATGCCATGCTGAAATCTAAATATATTATGTCTACAGTATTTTGCTGGTCTACTAATTTAGTCACTATGTTGAAAAATGAAATAAGATTGGGTTGGCATGATCTGGTCTTAACAAACCTGTGCTGACTGCTAATTATTACTTTACCTGTTTCTAGATGTGGGTAGATCTGTTTTTTTATTATGTTTTCCAGTATCTTCCCAGGTATTGATGTTAGACTGATTGGTCTATAGTCTCCTGAGACTTTTTTTTTTTTTCCTTTTTTGAAGATGGGAACCACATCAGCTCTTTTCCGGTCCTCTGGTAGTTCCCCAGTGCTCCAGGATTTTTGAAAGATATGGTGCAGTGGTTCTGAGATGACCTCTGTCAGCTTCTTTTAAAACTCTGGGATGTAATCTGTCAGGCCCTGGTGATTTGTGTTCATCAAGATCAGACAGGTGTTCTCTTACTTTTTTTTTTTTTTTTTTTGCTTATTTTAACTTTTATTTCTGGTCTGTCTTTTACAGTTATGTTTTTGGTGGGTTGAGCTATAGTTTCTTTTTGCGTGAAGACGGATGCAAAGAATGAGTTAAGCAGTTTTGCTTTCTCTCTGTTGCCTGTTACTTCCTTGTCATCGTCTCTGGTTAGTGAACTGACTGTTTCCTTGATTTTTTTTCTTGTTTTTTATATGTTGGAAGAAACTTTTTTTTTATTATCTTCATCTTTTCTTGCAAGTCTTTGTTCATTTTGAGCCTTTACTATCCTGACTTCGTCTTTGCAGATTCTGGCTATCTGCTGATATTCTGCCTTAGTTGTATGTCCTTCTTTCCATTTTTTTGTACTTGTCCTTTTTTTCTTTCAATTTGCCAGAGAAATCTTTGTGCAGCCATGCTGCTTTCTTCTTGGATTTCTTGTTTTTCTTTCTCAGTGATATTGTGCTGGTCTGGGCTTCTATGATCATACTTTTCAGAGTTTCCCAAGATTCTTTTTTCTTTTTTTGTAAAAAAAATTATTTGGGTTTTCACAAAACATGCAAACATGCACAAAACATGCAATTCAATTTCTAACCTCTATTTTATAACATATAATTCTTATCAACCGAATTCTGCTTGGTACATTTCCTTACAAATACACACTAGGTCCTAAAAAATACAATTATAACATTCCATTTCATATAATTTATCAACCAAGTTCTATTTGGTACATTCCATTAAAAATCAATAAATTCTAAACAGGAAAGGAAGTAAAATAATTACTAGAGTTGTTATTCTATTCAAATTCATCTTAACACCTGATATTCATATTTCTTTTCAATTATATTTTAATAAATCATTAATAACAGTTAAAGTATTCCCATCCTTTCCCACTTCCATTCTCTTATTCTCTTTATTTCATTTAGTTACATTCCATAACACTACCAATTTTATCTATCATTTTAATCACCTATATTTCATATTTTCTATACGCATTACTATTTCTAATATAACAATGCTATCTGATGTACCCTTGCAGAATCCCCTCTTTCAATTAAGTTTTCAACCATTATATCTGTGAATCCTTTTACTTTTTCCCTGTTTCTCTATTTCCTGTTTCTGTCCTTTATAACTTCTTCTCCTTTCCATTTTCCCTCTCTTCTTCTCCCTTGCCTTTTTGACCCCCTTTCTCTCTCTCTCTAATTCTAATTCTCCCTTCTGTAATCCTCTCTTCTGCTTCTTCCTAGTGTTGTAATTACTTTTCAAGCTATTCTATTTTTGGTTGTTTTTTCAGATCTTAAATTTTTTACTCCCTTTCCCCCTTCTCCTTTTTAAACCCACATAGAATTACTTGATCATTAAAGATTCTTCTTTGTCCCGCCCTTCTTGTTCTGCAAGCATTTCTTGTTTTTCATAGTTCAAAATCTCCATTGCTAAAAATTGAAATATGAAGCCAAAAGATCCTCTTCCCTCTTGTGCATCTTCTTTCTGCTTTTTAAGTTCCATTTTAGCTCTCCAAGGAGTGATGCCATTTTAAAGACTTTTAAACAATCACCTGATTAATTTTAGTCATTAAAATCCAACAACCAAAATTCCAAAGATCACCAAGTAATCCAAATAATCCAAGGCTGTTTCTTCTTGCTTCTTTTTTCCACTTTCTCTTTCCAGAGGTTCTGTTATCTTGTAGCAAAGTTTCAATTACAACGTATATTTTAGGAGTCTTGTTAAAATTTCATTATTAATTCTTTTTAATTTCAGGTGGTCTCCTCCATTTTTTCCAGATCCCACCCTTTCTCTTTTTTCCTCTCCTTCCCTCCTTTTAAAGGTTTTAAAATATCCAAAAATCTTTATTATCCCTTTGACATTTTATTTTCAGCTTACAATTGCCTATTTATGTCAAAGTGGATTTACATCAATTTCTTGCTTAGATGTCTTCTTCTTAGCTTTTAAAGCCAATTACAGCTGTCAATATGAGGAAAAAAAAACACCAAATCTTTTCCCTGTCCTCTCTCTTTTGCCGCTTCAAAAATCTTATTTGGGAACAGTATTATTCTTTATAGTTCAAAACCCAGGGTACCTTGTATAGTTGCTTTCTCAATTTCTCTTTCTTCTTCCTCCTGAACAATATTGTTGGGTTCTTCTTTGAGGTGGCCATTTCTCACCACCTCTGCAACCACCTTCGGGAAAGGAAGTAGCCAGCCAAGGAGGAGAGATGCGGCTCTCCTCAACCCTGCTGGCAGTCTCCCTCCTCTTCACCACCTCAACTGGGTGGCTATAGACCCGAATCCAAGCAGTTTGGGGTGCTCCAGCAGCGAGCACGGATCGAAACTGCATGCGGATTTCGGTCCATCACCGAAAAAGCCCAAACCGGAAGTCCTGACTTTCCCAAGATTCTTGAGTTGTTTTCCCTTTTAGGATTTTCATCCATGGAATCTTTCCCAAGTTCTCTCTGAGTTTATTAAAATCAGCTCTTTTAAAATCCAAGACTCTGGTGTCATTATGTTCTATTGATTGTGTTATGTTGAATTCTAGTATGACATGGTTACTCTCACCCAAGGTTCCTGCAGTTTCAACTCCCTCGATCATTTCTTCTCTGTTTGTAAGTATTAAGTCCAGTATGGCTGTCTCTCTAGTTTCACCCTCTACCTTTTGGACAACAACGTTGTCAGCTAGGTTGGTTTGGAACTTATTTGATTTTTCACTTGGTGCAGAATTAGTTTTCCAATTGATATCAGGACAATTGAAGTCTCCCATTACTATTGTTGCGTGTTTCCTGCCTATGTTTGTTAGTTGGTTGGCAAAAAGGACATCTATTTTTTCTGCTTGATTGGGTGGCCTATAATATACACCTACGGCCATTCATTCTTTTTTTCTTTTATATTGACCCATATGCATTCTAGGAGGTTTTCATCTTTGGTTTCATGCATTTCTGTAGCAATATAGTGGTCCTTTACATACAGTGCAACTCCACCTTCTCTTTTACGGGGTGTGTTTTTATTTTGAATAGTTTGTATCCTTCTACCAGTATGTTCTAATCATGGGTTTCATCCCACCAAGTTTCTGTTATCAGCTTTAACATCTTTTCTTATCTAGGGATAAGTTTCTCTGAGACTGGGTCTAAGCTCCCTCTTCTTCAAAGGAGCTGATTTCGAACAAGAGTATGAAAATTTACTGCATAAAATTAAAAAGAAAACCCAAACTTTTCAGCTTCCTTATCCCAATGTATTACAGTCTATAATCCGAAGGTTACTGAAATGATCTTATGTAGAACTGATATTTAGTACTTAAAATATATCGCTACTAGAACAAATAAAATCGCAGCATCTTAAAAGTATCTTAAAAGACCTCAGCTGCTGCCTCAAAGCTGGTTTCAGATTTCATGAACCCTTTTCTTTTTTTAAAATCAGGAAATATATTTAGTAGTCTAAAATTAAAGCTATGGAAAATGAGAGAACCCCAAAATTCTCTTTCAGAACAAACAAAATTTTAGTTAAACACCTCTTGGTTTGTTCAACTGACAAACTGTATCAGGATCGTTGGTCTCCCTGTCTTTTGCACAACTGGAGAATGAGCTAACAAGATTGCTACAGAAAGAATTCTGGATTTCAAAGTAGAGAAAGATATGGCCATCCCCATTAAGGTTGATGTCAGGATTCTGGCAGTTACCCCCATTTAAATCATGAGTCTCGAGCCAAACTTCCAAAACTTAAAAGGGATTTATTGGGAGTTAACATGTCCGGCACTGCCTGGATGATACTGACCCTGAGACACATATTTCATTGTCACCCTTGACTCTGGTTGTCCCCCACCCCCTGGGTGTATCATAATTCATATTCTCCAAGGGGACACATCCATAGCCAAGAGTCATCAATCATGCTCTCCAGTTAGAATTTTGCATGGCAGAAACTTCAGTCACCTAGTACTATCTTTGAAAACATTTATGGAATGCACTTTTGGTTTGCAACCTGCCGCACTGCTCCCCCCTCCCTTTATGTTGGCAATTCTAAAAAGACCATAGAAATATTTTATGAGTTGACAGTTGACACATTGAAATTGATGAGCCACTACAAATGGACCTTCCAATTTGCCAAGAGTTTTGGTGCAAAAGTATGTTAGCATGGTAATTACTCAAACAAGATTCAATGGTTAATTAGAGGAGATTTAACCAATCTCTGTATTGCTTATGCTTATATTTGCATAGCTCCAGAGATAGAAGAAATAACATTTTTTTCCATCCTTCGGTTATAAAAAGCATATATATCTTGGACTATACAATAAACCAAAGTTATATTCTGATCCTTACATTATAATAAAACCCACATTTCCCACGTGGTCAGAATTAAAAGAAACAATACATAATAGAGGCATTTATTTGAACAAAACAGTTCAGGTGCAATCTGCATGTGTGGGTCGAAGATGTTGGTGGTAATGCTATCCATTTAGTTGTGTCCATCTCTTGATTATTCTATGGGATGGGTTTCTCCACATCTTCTGATCTTGCACTAATTCTTAGAGCTATTCTATGCTTTTTCTGTGTCAGATTTGATGGTGTCCAGTCACTGAGTTCTTTGGTAGCCTGGTTTCCTTTTAAGGCTAATGGGGTACAGAAATAGGATTTGAATTTATTATTTTTTCCTTTCAGCTTGTTTTTTCTTTATTTTTATCTACAGTTTTGTTAATGTTCTGTATTTTGTACGTTGTATCCTGAAATGGTTTGATTAATGAACAACATAGTTGTCTTACATTGCTAAATCATATAAAAATAGTACATATTTATATTCTATATACCAGAGGTGGTATTCAGCCAGTTCGCGCCGGTTCTGGAAACCCAGTAGCAAGAATTTGGCATGGGTCGCGGTACCGGTAGCGACATCTGGCTGGCCACGCCCCGAACTGGTTCCTGGTCATACTTGCTTGCCCCACCCATCCTTTCACCACTCGCTTGACCCGCCCACATACGCTCAGCCCGCCCATCCCAAACCCACCCTATAAAAACACATCACCACATGGTCTTATCACTTTTGCATGCTAGTTTGCTCTGCGGCTGCCTGTCTAAGCTGATTTGAGACTGATCTACTCTTCCCCAATGGATCTCCTACAGGACCTGCCTACAGGATCAAGTAAGCACTGACTCACTAGACCCCAACACCCTGCCCTGGCCCTGGGTTGAATCCCAGGCATTGCTTCCTACCACCCGGCCTTGCCCCAGTTTCTGGCAGCCTCTGCCAGCCACGTCCTCAATCCACGGCCTGGTGTAGCTCCCCAAGCTGCCGTGGGTCCCTTGTGGGCCAGCTGCTAGGCTTGCGGCCGCCCACCCCTGCTGCCGGGTTTCCAAAAGCCCCCAGCACTTCTTCTCACTGCCCAGTCCCACCCTGGGCTTCTGGGGCCCTCCGGAGGCCATGGCCTCCAGCCCGGGGCCTCGCGTAGCCAGCCAAGCCACTGCAATGGCTTTCATCGTGCTGCCGAGGCCCCCACCACACTTCCCCGGCTTCATCAGGGCCTTTCTTGAGCTTCCCGTGGCCGTGGCATAAAGCTCGGGCCTTGCACAGCTGGCCAAGCCACGATGATTGCTTGTGGGGATGCTGCTGCCCATTGCGGTATTCTAAGCCTTCTCCTTGATTGTAAATTTGTAATTGTTAATTTATTCATTTCTGCACATTCTAATATTTTAATTCATTTTCATATCTTTGTTTTTCCATTTTTGTGCAAACACAATTCGGCATCAGTCTTGTTTGAGCCTTGCTGGATGATAATGTAATGAAAGGGCTTTGGGCAATTCCTAATATAGCTCTACCTGGAATAGATTTTTTTTTTTTTTTTTTGTAAAATAGACTGGCCTAGGGCCAAAGTAATGGCCCATTGGCAAAGGTTGAGGGGGATGAGTTTCTGCCTTTCTTGAGTGTTTACTTTTCTTTTACGGGAAATATTCTGCCTTTTTAATATATCCTAAAATATTTCATTTTCCTAGGAGAGGGTGGGTTTTAACTTCCAACAGTGGAAAACTGTATCTTTCTTGTTTGTTGGACCCCATACTGATAAGACTGTACATTGTTGCTGGGTGAAAAAGAGATCCTCCCAGTCACATGGCCACCAGGCCATGCCCAGCCAGTCACATGATCGCTAAACCTCACCCAGCCAGTCACATGACTGCCAAGCCATGCCCACCAAATAAGCCACACCCACACAGTCACATGACCCCCCTAGGCCACACCCACAAAATAGGCCATGCCCACAGAACCAGTAGTAAAAAATTTGAATTCCACCACTGCTATATACATAGTATATAATATATACATAAAATCATTTTTTATTTTCTTGATCCTTTTTCTTTTCTAACCAGCAATTAAACTTATCCCATACTTTGTAATAATCCGATTCATCCTTATTTTTTAGTTCTTTTGTCAATTTGTCCATTTGTGCACACATCCAAATTTTCCTAATTATTTCTATTTCACTCGGAGTTTCTTTATATTTCCACTGTTGTGCATAGGCCAATCTTGCAGCTGTGATTAAATGAATTATTAGGTATATAATATCTTTGTCATATTTTCCCACATTAATTCCTAACAGGAAAAATTCACGTCTGTATTCTATTTTAATCTTACACATCTCTTCTAACCATTTCTGAATTTTCTGCCAAAACTTTTGGGCTTCTTTGCAATTCCACCATAAATAATAATATGTTTCATTTTCCTTATTCCAACATATAGGGGAAAGATTTGGATACATTTTTTGCCAATTTTGATGGTGGCATATGCCATCTATAAAACAATTTATATAAATTTTCTTTAAATGGTGTGGCCAAAGTCATTTTTTTTGTTTCATTCCCATAAAATTTGCCAATCGTCCAAATGTATACTATGCCCAAAATTCTTCATCCATGCTACCATCATTTCTTTTACTTTTTCTTCCTCTAATTTACATTCCAATAAGACTTTATAAATGTTGTTTATCAATTTCTCATCAGTTCCCAATAGTGCAATAATTGTGTTTTGCGCCTGCTAATTCCCCACTCTTTTATATCTTTCCCATGTCTCGATTGGAGTTGTAAGTACGCCCACCATTCTATGTCTATTCCTTGGTCCTTCAAGTCTTGCCTCGATTGTAATTTCTGTCTATCATTTAAAATGTCCTCCTAGGTAATAATTTTCCCTTGTCTAAGTAAGTGTAGGTAAATCAAAGCTTCTAATTTAGATACCTATATTGGTGTTTCTACATAGATTTGTCTTTTAGTTTTGTTCCATGCAGCTAACAAGATCTGCCTAATTTTGTGTCTTTGAAAGTATCTATGGCCTGCTTGGTTGTCCTGCCATAAAAAGGTGTGCCATCCTGCCTGTAAATTGTAACACTCTAGCGTTAATATTATTTTATTCTTGTGATTTATCCAATCTTTAACCCATCTTAGAGTTGCAGCCCTATAATACAATTCCCAGTCAGGTAGGCCAAATCCACCCCTTTCTGTGGCATTTTGCAACAAATTTAATTTGATTCTTGATTTTTTCTTTTGCCATATGAATCTCAATGTCAATTTATTCAGATCATCAAAAAAATTTTTCCAATTTTATGGGAGCATTCTGAAAAAGAAATAATAATTTAGGTAATATAATAATTTAGGTAATTTGTCCCATTTTTCCAAATCTTCTGCTATTCATTTAATTAATGGATTATAGTTATCATTTTTGAGTATTGTACATCTTGCCGAGATCCTAATCCCCAAATGTTTTACTTTATCTACTATTTGGATGTCCATTATCGCAGCTTGTGTATCCTTTTGTTTATTTGTCATATTTTTGGTAATTATTTTTGTTTTCTCCCTATTAATTTTTAGCCCTGCGACTTTTCCAAATTCTTCTAAATTTTCTATAAGTTTTAGTCCTGAATTTTCTGGCTCATCTAAAATAAAAACTAAATAGATGGCGAAGGCTTGAAATTTGAACTCTTCCTTTCTTATTTTTAGCCCTTTTATTTCTGTTTCTTTTATAATTATTCTCATTAAAACCTCTAGCGTCAAAATAAACAAAAGTGGCGATAGTGGACATCCCTGCCTTGTTCCTTTTTATATTTTGAATTTATTTGTTGTTTCCCCATTCACCAATATTCTAGCTTCTTGCTTATTATATATTGCCGAAATCACCTATAGAAATTTTTGACCAAAATCCATGAACAACATACTATTCTAATGTGTACACGAGGAGCAATAGGATTTATTAAAATCTAATATTTTGGACTTGATTTGACCCCAAATGTAGCATAACATTCTTAATTACTTTTTCAGATCAGTGATGCAATTGTTTCAGAAGCTCTAAATGATAAAAGTCAATTCCCTTTTTTCCACCGGATTCTGCCCAAAAAAGCGGTCACGTATCCAGCAATTGTCCAACTGCTCCTCCATTTCAGATGGACCTTGATTGGGCTCTTTACTTCAGACACAGAGGAGGGAGAGAGTTTCATGAGGACTTTCACTCCTATGCTTGTCAGGAATGGGATTTGTGTTGTGATATCACAACAGTTCTCAGCAACTGGACATACAACACCCCTCCGGGATGCCATCTCTAAGTGGAGACAAGTCAATGTCTTTGTGAACTACATAGAAACAGTTAACGTTTGGGACAGAATCCATACTTTGCAGTTAACATTTGAAGGTGTGCCAGGACCAATTGAAGGGAAAGTCTGGATCGTGGAAAGCATCGAGTATTTGGTAATGGGACGGGAGGATCTTTATAACTATGTCCATAGTATTTGGAGCTTTGCTTTTCAGGAAAAAGCAAGGCCAGAAGATTCTGAACACAATCTATTTGTGGAAAGGAAATTTGCAGATCGGTCTTTTCAATGTTCCTATTCAAAGCATATTTTTTCTGTCAAAGGTCAGAAAAGATGCACTCAGAAAGCACCACTGGAGCCTGGAGAGGAAAGGAGGAGCATATGGATCCCATTTCACCTCCATTTGCACAGCGTTATTAGGACTCTGGCCTATGCCTTGAAAGCAGCATATTCTTCCAGATCCAGAAGGAGAAGCAAGAAGAGCCAAGACAAGTTGGGGTCCCCAAGGCTGCAGCCATGGCAGGTAGGGAGTCCCTATGAGGATCCAGGAAAGAAAGAGAAAGAGAGGAACCTTCTCAGCCTATGTTCAGCTTTGGCTGAACCCTGGCAAGACTAAATGGCTTCAGCTGCATGGATCTTCAGGATCTGGAAATTAAGTTCTAAATGGGGTTGCACTACTCCTGAAAGACATGAGCCACAACTTTGGTGTTCTCCTGAACTCTCAACTTCCGTTCAAAGAGCAGTTGCACAACTTTTTTTTTTTTGTAAAATTTTATTTGAGTTTTCACAAAAAGAAAAAAAAATACAATTAAAACATCTTTTTTTGAAAGCAGCATAATCCCAGGTTACATTTTTTCATACAGACACAAATTCAGGTTCATGCTCATTTTTATATTCTATTCCATATCTTATTACTATTTTACATCTTCTACATGGCTTTTCCCCTCTTTTAATTTCCTCAATTTTATTTTATTTATTTCATCTCAATTCAAATCATTGTATTTATATTTTTTTGTCTGTCCTGTTTCAATTGTCTATTATCTTTTCTCATTAAACAAAATTTCTCCTGTAGTTACTGATTGGAGTATGACGCCTTTATATCTTTCCCCTAAAGTTATAACACTAAATATAATACATAACTTCCATTCAGATTCTGCTTGGTACATTCTTAAACTACACACAGTATTCTTGAACCAAAAAAAAAGAAAAAATTATAAATGTATATAATTAAAACAACATTCCACTCCAATTCAATTTTATCATTAATATTAATATTCATTAAAGTCTTAACATTTTTCACGTTACTTTTCAATTAAATATCATACTTCTATGGGAACAATTATAAACTTTCCATAGTCAATTCCCCCCCTCTTCACTTATAAAACATTGACTAATTAAAATGTTCCCATTCCTTCCTAATTCAATTTTCTCATTTATTTTATTTCATTTACTTTATTCACAAACATTTCACTAAATTACACTAACCATTCTATCCCTCATTCTAATCATATGTTGTTTCCAATTTTCTAAAGTTATTTCTATTACAAATATAACAACACAATCTCATGTACCTTTACAGAATCCCCCTTTCAATTAGATTTTCACCCATTATCTCTAAATAGGTCCTGTTTCTTTATATCTTGCTCCGGACCTTTGTAACTTCTTTTCCTTTCCTTCTTCCCTCTCTTCTTCTCTCTCCCCTTTTTACCCCTTTGTCTCTCTACCTCTATTTCCCTCTTCTGTATTCGCCTTTTCTGTTGCTTTCCAGTATTATACTTATTTTTGAATTATTTTTCTTTTCTTTGGTTGTTTTTTTAAGTCTTAAATTCTCCATCCTCTTTCCCCCCCTTTCCTTTTTCTTCCCCACATAAAGTTACTTGTTCATTAAAGATGGCTTTTTCTTTGTCCCAGTCTTCTTGTTTTGCAGTCTTTTCTTGTTGTTTCTCATAGTTCCAAATCTCCCTTTCTAAAATTGAAAAACGAAGCCAAAAGAACCCTTCCCTTCTTGTGCATCTTCTTTGTACTTTTTAAGTTCCATTTTCAATTCATCCAGAAGTGGTGCCATTGTAGACATTTTTAAACAACCACCCGATTGATTTTAGTAATTCAAATATAATAACCAAAAATCCAAAAGTCACCAAGTAATCCAAATACACACAAGCTGTTTCTTTTTGCTCTTCCTTTTTTCCCCCCACTTTCTCTTCTTGGGGTTACTATTTAGTTGCAAAGTTTCAGTTAAAATGTATCTTTTAGAAGTCTTATTGAAATTTTACTTTAGATTCTTTTAAAGTCCAGGCAGTCTCCTCCCTCTTCCAGATCCTGCCCTTATTCTTTTTCTCTCCCTTCCTGCTTATAGGAGAAAAAGTTTTTAATGTCCAGAAATCTTTATTGTCCCTTTGGCATTTAGTTATATTTTCAGCTTAATTGCCTATTGATGCCAAAGTGAATTTTTCCAATTTCTTATTCTTAATTGTCAATATAAGGAAAGAGAGAGAAGGGGGAAAAAGCCAAACCTTTCCCTTTTCACTTTCTTTCGCTGCTTCTGACTCTTCTTTGGGAGCGATGTTATTTCTTGTAAAATTAAATTCCAGGGTACCTTAGTTGTTGCTTTTTCAACTTAGCCCAGTCAGCCAAACTTTCACTTCTTATCTTCCTCCTGCACGTTCTTTTCCGGTTGAGTTCTTCTTTGAGGTGGCCATTTCTGACCACCGCTCCTACCACCTTCGGGAAAGGGAGTAAGGCCAGCTGAGGAGAAGAGATGCGGCTCCCCTCGACCCTGCTGGTGGTCTCCCCCCTCTTTACCACCTCTACAGGGTGGCTTAGCCCCGAAACCAGCTGGCTCGGGGCGCTCCAGCAGTGAGCCCAGGCAGAAACCGCATACGATCGCGGATTCCTGTCTGTTGCTGAAGCCCTTCAAACCAGAAGTCCTCAGTTGCACAACTTCTTGTTGTGTGCCGGTTTTCCCTTTTTCTGGATCAAGAGTGTGACACTGGAAGTGGTTCATGGCTTAAGAGAGTATCTATCCCTTCTCTCTCACTTCACATCTTGCTCCCTTCCTCCTCATCCTTTTAATTATAATTTTATTGTGATTAGAAACATGTATTATTTATGTTTCATTGCATGCATACAGAAAGAAAGAAAGAAAGAAAGAAAGAAAGAAAGAAAGAAAGAAAGAAAGAAAGAAAGAAAGAAAGAAAGAAAGAAAGAAAGAAAGAAAGAAAGAACATTCAAAAGAGTGGGAACTATGATACATATATTGGTGTCAAAACTGTTAATTTTGAAGCAGTGCATACATTTTTAAATAAACTGCTGTATGTAGGATATTATGAGTGACATTGTAGAATTTTAAATTGATCCATTTGAGGGACACCATGGGGTCATACAGCCTAACACTCTCTCCGCAGGAGTCCCAATTAATGTGTCCCTGAACATACAACATAGAATAAAAGAGTTGGAAGGAACCTCAGAAATCTTCTAATCCAATCCCTGCTCAAGTAGAAGACAAATGATTGTCCAGTCTCTTTTTCAAAGCCTTCAATGATGGAGCATCCACAACTTCTGAAGGCAATCTATTCTATTGATTGATCTTCTCACTGTTACGAAATTTTTCTTTAGTTCTAAGTTGCTTCCCTCCTTGGTTATTTTCCAAACATTGTTTCTTGTCTTGCCTTTTGATGCTCTGGATATCTTCTCAGTTGTTGCATTAAGATAAGCAATGAAGGGGACACTGACCTTTTCCGGTTCACTGACCCAGCTCTAAAAGTTCTATTCCTTTTAGGATTTTTCCTCTCATTCATCCACAATCTCTTCTATTGTAAATCAGTATTTTTGCATTTATGATGCTCTGGAATAAAAATACACAGATCTTAAGTCTTTGTGTAACATGTTTTAGTTACTGTAAATAAGAGCCCTGGTGACATAGCGGTTAGAATGCAGTATTGCATGCTAATTTTGCTGGCTGCCAGCAGTTTGATTATGACTGGCTCAATGTTGACTCAGTCTTCCATCCTTCTGAGGTCAGTAAAATGAAGACCCAGCAGGGGTGGTATTCAGCAGGGTCTGACCAGTTCTGGAGAATCGGTAGCGGAAATTTTGAGTAGTTCAGAGAACCGACAAATACCACTGCTTACTGGCCCCACTCGCATCTATTATCTGCCTCCTGAGTCCCAGCTGATTGGCTGGGTCTTCTTTTGTTGCCCTGCACAGAAGAATGGAGCTGGTCAGCCATCACTACCCTAGTCTCTCTCTTACATTCCATTCAGATTATTTTCAGACCATTTTAGTAAGTATTTAAGTATTAGTATGAGAAAACAAATGTGTCGTTAGGAGATTTGTTCTATAAGACTTGTAAGAGTCTTTTAATGTACCTTTTTACAATAATGTAGAATTATTTCACGTGGTTCGGTTTCCCATCTGGTCTACTTGGGAGAAGATTAGTCTGGCAACTTTCTTTTTGAGAACTCCATCTATCTTTTTTTTCCCCAAGACATTTATGAATAATCTCATTATTTGTTTCTTTATTCAATTTATTTCTGATGAGCTCTAAAAGCTTTCCTTTAAAAGGCAAATTTGGTCAATTACATTTTGTCAATACATGTTTTTTTTCAATATATGATTAACCAATTTGTCAGAGCTCTTTCACTTTTGAAGAAAGTGGTAACACTTGTTCTCCCAACTCACTATATTTGCCACTTTGACAATGGTAGATGAAAGTCTCAAAAGTGAAAAAACCACCTGGGATAAGAAACCAAGGTTTCTGCTTTTAAAATTCCTGGGTGTTTCTGTTCTAGTTCCATCCATTTCTGGAGAAGAATGAATTTTTCAATATTTCCCATCGGAAATTGTACTTGGACCAAAATGGAGATGTAACAGCAGATCTGAAAGTCATAACCTGGATTTTTATTCCTGGGTTGGATCCCATCGACGAGCAACTGGGGAGTTTTGAAAGGCAGAGATTTACAGTCAGTAAAAATACTCTGTCATTGCTAAACTTTTTCAATAAGGTAGGATAAATATTGGTGTCCACTCTCTACCTATCCAAAGCCTGAGCACACATTTCAAGTTGGCTTAGCCTAGTCGACAAGGTGGTTGACCTTCACAGAGAATTGAATGTGGAGAGTAGAAATCTCACACCTTTTTTTCAGAGTGCTTGGAAGGCAGCTTTCCTTTTCATGCTAAAATACTGAATATTAATTTAAGCTGATTCTTCATGTTCAACTTAAGATGTTGGATGACAAATTTTCAGCACATAGATCATGCCCCCTCTTGTGCATCCTAGACAATCTGGTATTTCCATAAAAGTGATGAGAGAGGCCCTCAAGTACTGATGATCATGGTACCGATAGATTCAATTTTTCTTGTTCCTTGTTCTAAAATAGCAAAAGAGAAGGCAATTCTGTTAAAGAGTTCCCGAGTTGAGGTTTGGAATGAATTGAATGAAGTGGAAACAAGACATGACCTTGGTCAACAAACATGCCTTGGCATTCAGATTGTCTTGGCTTCGCACCAATGCCCCTTAAAAAGGAAGAACCATAGTCAGTAATTTTTTAAGCAGGCCAGATGTGGCCATAATTATCCATGGTTTCCTTTCACCCCAGTGGGATAGAGCACTAGGTCTCCTGACCATTGGAAAGAAGCCCAAGATATTGAATTCACTTGAAATCACAATGACTGGTCTGATGTGAGATAATGCCCTGCCCCAGAAAACTGGAGCAGTGAAAAGGACTTTGATTGATAAAAAAATATTGGAAATAGCAAGGAATAATTTGAAAGGAAATGTTACTTAGATTTGACTTTTGGCTGGGGATTTCATCTGATAACCTTTGAATGACATTGTTTATTATAATTGCTTCCTACATGAAGTCTTGCTGAGCAGAAAGGAAGCTCCAAATTTACCTAATAATAAATGTCTCTCCATGCCAGTTGGTGTCACCTAATTACAGTTCTTTGACAGAAAGGACCTTGTTTTGGATGTCTAGCTGGGCCTTTAAATGACCTTGTCCAACAAAGTGTTCATATTCAGGTTTATCTCCTGCAGCAAAAGATGCTTGAGTTTTTGAGGGAAATATAGAATAGAATTCTTTTTTCTTTTTAATTTTTATTCTTTAAGAACAAAAAATACAAAAATCTCATTTCCATTAACAGCTATTGTGTCATTGTATATACATGTTTCTTATTTTGTGGCTATACATTATTTTTATCCTTATTCTTCACCCATTCCTACCACCTTTCCCATGTCGCATAGTATTCTCTATCCTCCTTGCCTTTCAGTTCCATAGTGAATTTATCTAGTTCAGCACAGTCCATTATTTTTTGAATCAAAACTTCTCTGGTGCTAGTTTATCACTCTTCCAATTTTGTGCTAACGTGATTCTTGCTGCAGTTAAGATATGTACAATAAGGTATTTTTTATCTTTACTCAAATTCCCTTTAATCATACCTAATAAAACTGTTTTGGGTTCCAATTTCAATTTATATTTTGTAATCTCAAAAAGCCATTTCTGGGACTTCCGGTTTGAACTCCTTAGGCGACAGACTGAAATTCGCAATCGTGTGCAGTTTCGATCTGTGCTCGCTGCCGGAGTGCCCCAAGCCGGCTGGTTTTGGGGCTAAGCCACCCTGTAGAGGTGGTGAAGAGCGGGAAGACTGCCAGCAGGGTCAAGGAGAGCTGCATCTCTCCTTCCCAGCTGGCCATTACTCCCTTTCCCAAAGGCGGTTGCAGCGATGGTCAGAAATGGCCACCTCAAAGAAGAACTCGACTGGAAAAGAATGTGCAGGAGGAAGATAAGAAGAGAAAGTTTTGGTTGACCGGGTTAAACTGAAAAAGCAACAACATAAGGTACCCTGGAATTTAAACTATAAAAAATAACATTGTTCCCAAAGAAGATTTTGAAGCAGCGAAGGAGAGAGGGAAGGGAAAGGATTTGGTTTTTTTTTTCCTCTTCCCTTCCTTATACTGACATCTAAGAGACTTAAGCAAGAAATTGAAAAAAAAAATCCACTTTGACATTAATAGGCATTTAAGCTGAAAATAAAATGTCAAAGCGATAATAAAGATTTCTGGATACTTAAAAGCTTTTAAAAGCAGGAAAGCAGAGAAAAAGAATAAAAGGGCAGGATCTGGAAAAATGGAGGAGACTGCCTGGAACTAAAAGGAATTTACAGTGAAACCTTAACAAGATTCCTAAAAGATACATTTTAACTGAAACTTGGCAACAAAATAATAGAACCCCAGGAAGAGAAAGTGGAAAAAGAAGCACGAAGAAACAGCTTTGGATTATTTGGATCACTTAATGATTTTGGGATTTTTGGCTATTGCATTTAAATGACTAAAATTAATTGGGTGGTTGTTTAAAAATGTTTAAAATGGCATCACTCTTAGAAGAACTGAAAATGGAACTTAAAAAACAGAAAGATGTGCAAGAAGGGAGAGGTTCTTTTGGCTTCGTATTTCAATTCTTAGAAATGGAGATCTGGAACTATGAGAAACAAAAAGAAACGCTTGTGGAACAAGAAGATCGGGACAAAGAAGAAGCCATCTTTAATGATCACCTAATTTTATGTGGGGGGGGAGGAAAGGGGGGGAAGAGAGTGAAAAGTGTAAGATTTGAGAAAACAATAAAAAAATAATTGTTTGAAAAATAAGTTTAATATTAGAAAGCAACAGAAGAGGAGATTACAGAAGAGAGAATTAGAAGTAGAGAGACAAGGGGTTAAAAAGGGGAGGGAGAAGAAGAGGGGGAAGAAGGAAAGGAAAAGAAGTTGTAAAAGACAGAAACTAGATATACAGAAACAGGGAAAAGGTCTAAGGATTGAAAGTATAAGCCTGTTTAGAGATAATGGGTGAAAACTTAATTGAAAAAGGGATTCTGCAAAGGTACATAAGATAGTATTGTTATATTACAAATAGAAATAATTTCAGAAAATATGACTAAAATGATGGATCAAATATTTATTGTAATGTAGTGGAATGTTTGTTAATAAATAAATGAAATAAAGTGAATGAGAGAATTAAAGTAGGAAAGGAGGGGAACATTTTAATTATTATTAGTGATTTATAAAAATATAAGTGAAGAGAAATATGGGGGGGGAAAGAATTAATTATGGAAAGTTTATAAGTGTTCACAAGGAAGTATGATATTCAATTGAAAAGAAATGTTAAAGATGTTAAGATGTTAATGAATATTAATGATAGAATTGAATTGGAATGGAATGAGTTTTTTTAAGAATATAGTGTGTATTTTAAGAATGCACCAAGCAGAATTTGGTTGGAAGTTATGTATTATATTGAATGTTATAATCTTAAAAGTATAATGGATACATAGAAGAAAAATAAAAAAATAAAAGAAACAATAGGACAGGGATGGTAGGCACGTTGGTGTGCTTATGCACGCCCCCTACAGACCACTTAGGAAAGGGGTGAGGTAAATAGTAGAAAGTCTAAGGTTAAAGATTTGGGGTTTCGGGAAGAAACCACAGAGTCAGGTGGAGTATTCCAGACATTGACCATTCTGTTGCTGAAGTCGTATTTCCTGCAATCAAGTTTGGTGCGATTAACCTTGAGTTTGTATCTATTGTTTGGTCTTGTGTTGTTATGGTTGAAACTGAAGTATTCATTGACAGGTAGGACATTGCAATGTGTGATTTTATAGACGATATTTAGATTGGACTGGAGGCGGCATAGGTTTTCTAGGTCTAGCGTTTCAAGTCTGGTGGCATAAGAACTTCTGCAATGAGTAGAGGAGTGGAGAACTCTTCTTGTGGAATATTTCTGGACTTTCTCAACTGTGTTAATATCAGATACGTAATGTGGGTTCCAGACTGATGAGCTGTATTGGTCTAGTAAATGTTTTGTATGCTCTAGTTATTAGTGTAATATTACCAAAGAAAAAGCTACATAAGAGGGGTTAACAACTCTTAATGCCTTTTTGGCTATGTAGTTACAGTGGGCTCTAGCACTTAGATCATTAGAGATGAGTACTCCAAGATCCTTGACAGAGTTTGGATCATCAACAAAGTCTTGACTATTCAGCCTATATTTTATTTTCTGATTTATTTATTTTTGCCGATATGTAGGACAGAGCATTTATTTGTTGAGATTTGAAGTTGCCATTTGTTTGACCATTCTGATACATAGTCAAGGTCTTTTTGAAAGGTAGCAGTATTATCTTTGGTGTTGAATAGCTTTACTTCATCAGCAAAGAGAACGCAGTTGCTCTTAATATGATCACAGAGGTCATTTATGTAGAGTATGAAGAGAGTTGTCCTAAAACACTGCCTTGGGGGACACCACTGTTGACAGGTACAGAATTTGATAGGACGCTCCCAATTTTGACCATTTGTTGTCTATCCCTAGCTCCTTTACATCTTTCTTAAATTTAGTTTGAATTTGCAGATATACCCACCAGTCTAATATTATCCCTTGTTCTTTTAGTTTATCCAGTGTTTTTAATTCCCCCTGTTCATCTACCAATTCTTTATATCTAATCATTTTTTAAATGTCCCTTGCATTTGGATATAATGTAGCTTCCATAGGTGAGATCCAGTTTGGTCTTTTCAAATAATGCTTTTTTTATTATTATTATTTTCTCCCATGTTTGTAAAAGTGAGTCCCTTATCAAATGTCTATGGAAATAGGAGTGGATCTTATTCTTTTTATCCCATAGAAAGGCATGCCACCCAATTTGGAGGTCATGACCTTCTATTGCCAAAATTCTTTTATTTTTTAAGTTTATCCACTCCTTAACCCATAGTAAAATTGCTGCTTGATAATAGGTTTCCCATTTTGGGAGTCCAAGGCCATCTCTGGTTCTACTATCTTGTAACATTTTCAATTTTATTCGTGCTTTTTTCCCCATCCATATAAATTTCATTACCGTCCTATCTAATTCCTGAAAAAAAATTCTTATCCAATTTTATAGGTATGATTTGAAAATAATATAATAGTTTTGGTAGTATGTTCGTTTTTATGGCCACTATTCAGCTTAATAGTGATAATTGTAATTTTCACCAAATAGCAATATCTTTCTTTATCTGTGAAAGTAATTTCATATAATTATCCTCTTTTATGGAAGAGCATCTTCCTGTTAACCAAATTCCTAGATATTTAAGTTTTTTGACACTTTGTAATCCCAATTTCCTTTCCAATTCTTTTTTTTTTTTTTTTTTTACTTTCTATCAAGTTTTTGGTTATTACTTTTGTTTTATCTTTATTCATTTTTAGTCCTGCTACCACCCCATATTCTTCTAATTCTTGAATTAGATAGGTCCGTTACTCCATTGGATCTTCCACAAAAAACACTAAGTCGTCCGCAAACACCTGTACTTTATATTCTTCTTTTTTGCTCTTCAGTCCAATTATCTGCTTTCTTTGTCTAATCTGATTTAAAAGCACTTTGATGGTCAAGATAAAAAGCAGAGGCGGCATTGGGGAAAAAAAGTAATTCTTTTATTGGCCAAGTGTGATTTGACACACAAGGAATTTGTCTTGGTGCAAATGCTCTCTATATACATAAAAGAAAATATATATTCATTGAGAGTCAATAATAATAAGGTACAACACTTAATAATAGTCATAGGAAAGTAATCAAATATAATAGGTAAGCAATCAATCATAGTCATAGATAAGCAATCAAATCATATTAGGAAACAGTCCATATAAATTGTAAGGATACAAGTGACAAAGTTACAGTCATACAGTCACAAGTGGGAGGGGATGGGTGATAAGGAGTGATGAGGAGATTAATAGTAATAGTAGTGCAGACTTTGTAAATAGTTGGACAGCGTTGAGGGAATTGTCATGACTTTATCTCTGTCATCTATTGATAGTTCTAGAAACTACGTACTTTGTTTTAATGTAATTTAATCAAGATGGCAGAAATATAAATTAATGGATAGATAGATAGATAGATAGATAGATAGATAGATAGATAGATAGAAAGATAGATAGATAGATAGATAGATACCATGTTTCCCTGGAACTAAGACCTATCCCAAAAATAAGCCCTAGCTTGATTTTTACATGTGTGCCCAATATTAGCCTTGCTGTAACTTTTTCCAACAAAGGGCTCATATTCATGTTAATCTGCTGCAGAAAAGTATGCTTGACATTTCGAGGGACATGTTCTCATGACCTTATCTCTAGGTCATCTAACTACACTTTAGGCACTAGGTACCTGGTTTCAGTCTTATATAACTAAGAGGGCAGCCATATAAATTAAAATAAAATGTACAAATAAACAAGGACCCTCTTGTTTTAAGGTTAACACCTGTAATTGTAAGGACCTTTTCCTATGTATCTTAACCGAGAGACTATTTTAGATCACTTTCAAAGGGAAGCAGCTTTTCAATTTTTTATGTAGTCTTGAAGAAAACTTTGCATAGTGATAAGCTTCTTTCTTCATCACAGTTTTATTCTCTTTTTTTTTTTTACAAATCTAGTAGAATAAAACTTTAGCCAATGTTTTAGAAGGATTTTGATTCTATAATTTAACACAAATACACCATCTTATTTTAAAATCATAGATATATGAAGAACGGAGAAATCAATTTTAATACAGCCATGAGAATAAAATTACTGGTTGTCACTTAATGCTTAAATCGTTTCTTAATTCCACCCCTCCTAACTTATAAAAGTCTTTTATTTCAATGAGACATTCTGTAAGCAAAAGGGATGAATGCCTATGGAGATGATCAGTCCTCCAGGTCATGGATGTCCCAAAGGTGCTTTTTCCAAGAGGCAACTGGAATTTGCCTCTTGGAAAAAGCACCTTTGGGATAAAAGGGATGAAATAAATGAAGACATTCTCAGTAGTTGTATCTCCTGCAACTATTTGGAAATATTTAGACAATTCAGACTCATCTAAGTGAAGGCTAGAGACTATTTGGCTAATATGCATTTTGAGCTTGATTCTCCATGTATGGTGAATGCTAACATATCTTTTTGGCATTGCTGGTTTTTCTGCTTAGTCTTTGCCTCAGTCCAAATGTGTGGAAAATTGTCACCCTGGATTTGTCAAGAGGGCTCGAGAAGGAGAGCCAGTTTGCTGCTATGACTGCATTCCTTGTCCAGAGGGGACCATCTCCACTCAGGAAGGTGAGTCACACCTGTTAAAGTAATTCCCCGTTAGGAGAATGAGCGCACACAGGGAGATGTAGTGAGAGTGGTGAAGAATAACACACAAACAGCACATAGCTACACTGTATAGTAAAATGTAGGTTTTACTTCCAGTAAACGGTTAAGCGAAGTCCAAACACAGTCCAAGTCATTCACGGTTAAAGCAGTCAGTTTTCAGTCCAGGGATAATCCAGTAACAAAGTCCAGTATCAAAAACAGTTCAGTAACAGATTTACATCAAATCCAAAAATAATGATGATCAGTAACAGTCAATAAGGAACAGCAATACTCTCAGCAACAGGACAGGAACTAAACAACCCAGGTTTCTGGCTCCATCTTATGGCCATTTGAGGAACGACACCCAATTACAATTTTAGCATTCCCTTAAAGAGGCAGTATTAAAATGTCTACCCTGGTTTATATATTTTCCAACCCAACTGTTAGGTGACTTACATTCCTAACATTCTCCCCTTTGGGTAGGACAATATATACAACCTTACATTCTATGTCCATAATCCTCACAGCAAGCCTTATGCTTTACAGAGCCTTGGGCTTTTGTAAAATGATCTACGATGTTATTTTCTGACACACAGTGTTCCAGCTTAATCATCTTACTTTGCACACATTGTCTCACATTTAAATATCTTAAATCTGTGTGTTTTGATCTTATCTTAAGAGCAATATTTGAAGCCATTTGTATTGCTGATTGGTTGTCTTCATAAACAACAATAGAATCTGTTACATCAATTTCCATATCAATTAATAGTTGCTTATAACAAATTAAATCTGTACATAATAAAGACAAACATGAGAATTCAGCCTCCATTGTTGACAAACTTAAATGTTTCTGTCGAATAGACCTCCATCCAATCAACACCTTTCCCAATAATACTACAGTACCCCATGTAGATTTACGTGTATTTACATCTGTAGCCAAACTTGCATCGGCATATGCAGTTAGACTCAGTTCATCTTTAGGCTCCAAATACAATGCATAATGCATTGTTTGTTTCAGATATCTTAACACACGTTTAGCAGCTTGCCAGTGCCTTACAGTTGTCTCAGCATAAAACCTTGCTAATTGATTAACACTGTATGCAATATCTGGACTTGACCAATTACTGAGATAAGATAAACTACCAATCAGGCACTGATAAATGTTCTTATCAAAAACAGGACATTGACCATCACTGTGGCTAAACTCCTGGCACATCGGTGTTTTAGTCAGTTTACAAAGTTCCATTTTAAAACTTTTTAGTAATTGGTTAATTTTATCTGCCTGTGAGATTTTGTATCCTCCCCTAGTTTTATCTCTTTAAACCAAGATATTGTTTGATTTCTCCTAACTGTTTTATCTTAAATTTCTTTTCTAACAGTGAAATTATTTTAGTAGCTTCTTGTTCAGTTTGGGTGATTAATGCTATGTCATCATTAAACAATAGCAACAATGAAATTATACCATTTCTTTCCTTTTTAAACAAACTTGGATCAGCCATGCCAGCTACAAAACCTATCTTAGTTAATTCTTTAACTATACACTGGTTCCAATCATATCCTGATTGCTTCAAGCCATAAAGACTCTTTTTCAATCTCCAGCAATCAGTTGTATTATCATTTTTGAGACCTAAAGGTTTCTTTAAATAAATAGTGTGTTGCAACAGTGCATGCAGATATGCTGTCTCTACATCTAAATGATTTACAATGTATTTCTCCTTAGCTGCCCACACTAATGCTGCTCATAATGTAGTAGCTTTCAGACTAGGCACAAACACCTTATCGTAGTCATTTGTTGTCTGATTGAACCCTTGTGCTACTAACCTGGCTTTATGGGTAACAGTCCCATCTATACCTGTCTTAAGCTTATAAATCCATTTACACGCTATGGCATGTTTACCTGGTGGTAACCTGACATTTTTATATACTTCCAAGTTTTTTAATGATTCCAGTTCCTTATCTATTGCTTCCTGCCAAGCAGCCTGATCCTTAGCAGGATACAATTTCAGTTCATTAAAATTACTTGGAACTGTATTCACTTGGCATACAACACTAGCCTGATATCTATCAGGTGGTCATGTTACTCGGGTTGAACGTCTCAGTAATACAGGGCTAACTGGTGGATTCACCTGTTCCACCTGCTCCTGTTCTTCTATTTCTTCCTGTGCCTGTTCTTCTACTTCGTCCTGTGCCTGTTCTTCCTCTTTAATGGCTATTCATGGTTTACTTAATTCATCTTTAGGGACTATTTGGGTGTCAATAATAATATCATCGCTGGACTCCTGTTCCAGTTTATCCCACCCAACGTGCTCAAGAAATTTTGCACTAGCACTACAATAAACATGAGCTGTGCCTGGATCCCAAAATCTAAAGGATCTATGGTTGGCCTCGTAACCTATAAAAAATAATTTCTCAGCTCTAAGTTGCCCTTTCAGTCTTACTTGTGAGGGAATATGCACCCATGCTGGAGCTCCAAATGTGTGTAAATAACTTAAATTTGGTTTTCTGCCATGCCAACAAGTGAATGGCAATTCTCCAGTTGTTGTGTTAACTACATTGTTTAACACATGGTTACTACACATTAGGGCTTCACCCCACAGTCTTTCAGGCAAACCTGAGTCAGATAACATAGTACGAGCCATGGCTTGTAACATTTGCCCTCTTCATTCTACAAACGAGTTATGTTGTGGTCTCTAAGGTGCAGAACGTTTATGCTCGACACCAGTCAATTTCAGCATTGTTTGGAATCTATTGTTAACAAACCCAGTCCCATTATCAGTAACTAAAGTAATTACTTTACTCCCCATTTTTCTCTCTGCAAACCATAGCCAATTAAAGAAATGTTGGAATGTTTCTGTTTTGTTTTTCATGAGATAGCAGAAACCGTACCGTGAGTAATGGTCCATTATACTCAAAACATAGCAGGTACCTCCCAAACTAGGTTTCTTAGGACCAATTATGTCAGCAAACGCAACCTCTAAAGGTTCTTTGATCTTAAACCCATTAAGTCTGTTTGCTGGAGTAACCTTGCTTTTCTCTTGGCTACAAGCATTACAGTTTAAATACTTGCTACAGGGTTTTAATTTTACTCCCTCTGACAATTCAACAGTTTGTTTGAGCATTTTGAAATTAATGTGCCCCAGACGTCTATGCAGTAAATGTATACATTCATCATGTGGCTTAACGTTGTTATAAACTGAGTTAGCGATCTTCAACTGGTCATCATGTATCACATATAAATCATTCTCTAAAGTAGCAGTAACATTTTTACTCTCCTTCTCTATTATACAGTTATCTCCCCTAATGGTTACTACATAACCAATATTTACTAAAGCCCTTACTATTAATACATTAAATTTCAGTTTAGGTACCTATAACATAGTTAAATGTTCATTTGCACAAGAACAATATGCAGTACCTTCACCAGATCCTTTCATCTTCCATCTATTTGCCAATGATATATGTTGCTTACTCGTAGACATCTTTATAAACCTCTCTCTATCTTTAGTAATGCACTGCCATGCTCCACTATCAACAACCCACAAATCATGGTTTACAGTTGAATTGCTAGACATAGCTAAACTAACATTCTTCTTGGACTTCTGGTGATTACCAGTATTCTGTCATTTTCCCTTCTTACAGAATCTAGCAATATTTCCCCCAGCCCCACAAGAAAAACATTTCCTAACAGTATAGGCAGTTTTACACAAATCCTCTTCTCATGGTTGTTCCTTTCTCAGTTGATCTCTATCCAGTCATCTTCTTGCTTCTTCTAACAACCTTCCGGTTATGTCAGTCAATGTCAGTTTATCTTTGGTCAGGACTTCCAGTGAAGATACGTAATCATCATAACTTTCATCCAATGAGGAAAGAATGATGTAAACTTAATGCAGCTTTGAAAATATCAGTTCTTTTTCATGTAGCTCTTGAAAAGTTCTTTTCATGAAGTTTAAATGAGCTAACATATCTCCACATTTCAGAAGACGTACTCTAAACAGTTTACGTGTAAGATGTATGTGTGCACCTAGAGTGTTATAAATCCTCTTCAAATTCTCCCAACACTTAGCAGCAGACTCTTCTCCACGAATATGGACTAGCTGCTGGTCACTCAGTGTTAGTCCAATTATACAAAGAGCTCTTTTGTTGATCTGTTTAAAGTCAGCTAACTTCTTGGCATCATCCTCATTTTCTGGATCCCAAGCATTTACATCCAGTGGGTCTTTCACGGTTAAAGCAGTCAGTTTTCAGTCCAGGGATAATCCAATAACAAAGTCCGGTATCAAAAACAGTTCAGTAACCGATTTACATCAAATCCAAAAATAACGATGATCAGTAACAGTTAATAAGGAACAGCAACACTCTCAGCAACAGGACAGGAACTAAACAACCCAGGTTTCTGGCTCCATCTTATGGCCATTTGAGGAACCACACCCAATTACAATTTTAGCATTCCCTTAAAGAGGCAGTATTAAAATGTCTATCCTGGTTTATATATTTTCCAACCCAACTGTTAGATGACTTACATTCCTAAGAACACCATAGAAAAGGGTGGGCCTTGTGGAAATGAATTCATTCAGAGCATTTTCATGGAAGTGCAAGTTAAAAGGCAAATTGAAGCTCAATTGTGTTCTTGTTCATCTTCTAATTGCTCAATTGATTATCTAAGGGAAGGGGTACCAAAAAGAACTTGGAAAAGGACCTAGTTAGAGATAGTAGGGTTTGGCAGTTTGAGCAAGCTTTACTAGTGCCAGTTTTTTTAAAAATGTGTTTATCTGCTGAACTGAACAGAAAACAATAACAGAGTTGGAAGGGACCTTGGAGGTCATCTATTCCAACCCCCTGCTCAGATAGCAGACCCTATACCATTCCAGGCAAATGGTTGTTCAGTCTCTTCTTAAAGCCTCCAGTAATGGAGTACCCATGACCTCTGAAGACAAGCCATTTCATTGGATAATTGTGGGCAGTCCCTCAAATATTGGAACATTAAGCTACAGGTTGAGTGCAGTTTGTCAGCCACTTACAGTTTCCTTCTGTGTTTTAAGTTCTAGGAGCATCAGATATCTTTGAAACTTGAGATATTATGTTAGGGTAATTTTTGAAAGTATCATTGAAATATATTGCAATATATATTGCTTGAAGAGCAAATGGCAGTCATGGCCAGGAGGGCCTTTGTGCAACTTCGGGTTATGGACCAGTTATGCCCTTTCCTGGAACAACAGTCCCTACTCACAGCCACTCATGCCCTAGTCACTTCCCGTCTTGAGTATTGAAACACGCTCTACATGGGGCTGCCCTTGAAGAACATCCAGAAGCTCCATTTGTTGCAAAATGAACCCACATGGTTTTGTGCATACCTGATGTGCACGTTTCACCTCTCCTGTGGGAGCTGCCTTGGTTGTCGATTTGCTTCTGGGTGCAATTCAAGGGGCTGGTTGTCACCTTTAGAGCCCTTCATGGCTTGGGACCAGGTTATATGAGAGACTGTCTCTTGCTGGTCACATCTACCCAACCCATTAGAGCAGGGAGTCAGGTAATGTTGCAGGTCACATCCCTGAGGAAGATAAACCTGGTGGGACCCAGAAGAAGGGCCTTCTCTGTGGTGATTCTCTCTCTCTGGAACATCATTCCCCCAAAGATTAGAATGGCCGCCACTCTAATACTCTTCCAGAAGTCACTTGAGACCTGGTTCTGCCAGTGGGCCTGAGGAACCCAGAATGGGATGGAGCCCATCAAATGGCTCATGTGA